>NW_005354174.1:3925013-3945890 GCF_000412655.1 Myotis brandtii
GGTCTCCTTGCTTCTCCCCAGGACTGATGCCTTAGGATTGTTTTCGAGTAATTCCTAAGGGCTCCTGTGCCTTCCTGGAATCTCGGGGTGTTTATAATTTTCTGTTCCCACACTTGGTCTTCAAGGGCAGCTGGCGGCGCGCAGCATCCTCTCTGCTTGAACAGAGCTCTGTGGGCCAGTGTTGTGCCACCAGGATGCAGCAACAGGCTGGACAGCGTGCGTGTGTGCGTGCGTGTGTGTGTGTGTGTGTGTGTGTGTTTTGTGTGGGCGGCTCCGACCAAACTGGCGCCCCTCCAGAGTAGACAGATCTTGGGCAGCCGAAGAGCTACTCACGATGCAAACACCCGACCAACAAAAAGCAAAAACCTTCAGCTGTACCTTCTCTTCCTGCTGCTCTCCCTAAAGGGTGACAGTGAAGTGTGGGGACAGATGGACCCCTCAGCAAGAATCAGAGCTGAAAGGAAAGAGCCGCTCACTTCGGGGCTCCTGCCCGAGCCAGAGCTGTAATTGCCAGGGGCAGTCATTACAGCCCAGGCCTGGGCCCGGCAACGCCTGGCTTTATGGGGATCCGGTGAGTGAGAAGGGATAGACAGTGCAGTGTTTGCAATTTTGTGTGAAGTCCCCACAGTCCCATGGCCAGTGCTTGCTGGATTGGCCTTCCCACCCGGTGTGACTTTCGTCACCAAAATACACCTCGGCTCCCACTGTGCTGAGGGGAGAGATGGAGGTCAGGGTGATCCTGTTCACACCAAGCTGAGTGAATTTCAGACCCTCCTGGAACTGAATGTGGACCAACACAGACCAGGCAGTAACTCCCCACGCACTGCAGGTCAGGGCACACTGGCTGCCCTGCTCCCCAACTCCTGCTGTGTCTTGCTCCTCTGTGTAGGAACCCAGGAGGCAGGCGGGGTGGAGGGGTGGAGGGGGACGGCCATTCCAGAGTCCCTGAGCGCATTGTAAAGCCAGGCTCTGGGAGAGCCGTGGCCACAGTGCTGACTCCCCCCCCCCCCCAAACCCCCATGGTGCTGGAAGTGTGTAGTGAGAGGCCCTGTCTGGGAGGCCACCGGCAGTGCCCCCGCTGCTCCCGGTCTCCTCGCGGCCCCTGCTCTCCCTCTGGCTGTGTCCCTGCACTTGGAGCCCCCACTTCCCAATGGCATTGCCTCCATAACAGCCCTCACCACCCGCTCCGAAGAAGCGTAGGTGTGGGGTGGGGTGGCCTGGTCTCCCTGCCTGCGGTGGAGGAAGAGGAGGGTACAGTTGTAGGTCCTGTCCCTGCACGCCACTGTTCCCTCCCTCCCCCTGTGCCTGATGAATCAGGTGGTCACTGGGAAGAACTTACCAGCACCATGATCTGAATGGCCCCAGGAAATGCTTGTGGGAGCTAGGATTCGGCTTGGCTTGTCCGGCCACCGCCACTGCTGCTGGGGTGAGACTTACCCTGGGGGACGGGTGCCTGTGGGTGGCTTCCTGTGGGGTGAGAGGATGGAGCAGAACCCCTTGGCAGAACCCATCTTCCTCCACCTCCATGGGATGCCCCCCAATGCAGGTGGCTGGAAGACCTCTATTAATTTTTCTTTTTCTTTTTGGTTAATCCTCACCCGAGGATATTTTTCCATTGACTTTTAGAGAGTGGAAGGGAAGAGGAGAGACACACAGAGAGAAACATCGATGTGTGAGAGAGAGACACATCGATGGTTGCCTCCTGCGTGCACCCTGACCAGGGCCAGGTATCGAGTCTGCAGCTGAGGTGCATGCCCTTGAACGGAATAGAACCCGGGACCCTTCAGTCCGAGGACCGACACTCTATCCACTGAGCAAACTGGCTAGGACTATTAATTTGTTACATGACTGCATTTTTGAACAGCATTCAATGTTCAGCGCTGAGCCAAATACTTGAGGAGGGAAAGTACAGAAGAGTGTAAGCTGCATCCTTGGAGAAAAGGAAATGGAGCTGGAGAGTGAAACAGACACAATTAACAGGGGGGAAAGGCAGGATTCCATTGGTGGGGTGCCTGCTCAAGGCCAGCAGCCATGTCAGTGCTTTATGTGCAGTTTCTCATTTAATTCTGACAATAACTCAAGGAAGTAGGTATTGCTGGGCCCATTTTGCAGTGAAAATGGAGGCGAAAGGGGGTTTGATCATTCACTTTGGGCTACGCAACTAGTAAGTGAAAACCTGGGACTGTGGATACTTAATGTCTGGAGGCTGGAGAAATGGCGGGGTGGGGGGACACAAAAGGTCAGCAAGACTGTGGAGGGAGGCTGGGTGGGACCAGGCTTTGCAGAGTCAGGGAGGGGAGCAGAGAGGGCGAGACCAGGAGGGTGGGCTCTTCTGTTCTGGGGGTCATGTGGAAGCTTGCTGGGTGCCTGAGTGGGATGGGGTGGGGTGGAGGTGAAACTTGAGTGAAAGAGGCCAAAATTGGGGGTGGGAGGGACTTGTCATCTTTCAGTGGAGGACCCTGAGAACGCTTGCAGGTTTCTGAGCAGAGAAATGAGGTGCAGCTTGGATAAAGAGTTGCTGGGAGCCCCAAGGATGCAGGTGAAGGAGTAAGGAGACCTGGGAAGTCTTCCCGTGGGGACAGACTGCTGTGTAGAGGACCAAGCTTTCCTTTTGAAAGACAGCAGTTACTTGCTGCTACTTCAAGTCGGCCAGACAAGTCACCTGCACCCCAGCCCCCAATAGTCAGTCTTCCTGCTCCAACCCGCTCACCTGTGAACTGTCGGGGCGGGGGGGGTGCCCACCTGAGCTATGGTTGGTTCTGCCCCCCAACCCCCCAAGTTTACCTAGGCAAGGTGGGAGTGCAGGCAGGGGAGGAGGAAGCCCCCCGGGTCTTGGCCCCTATTTGTTCGCACGAGAGAAGCTTGGCTTTCTGAGGCCTACGTGGTACAATGACGGGCCGATGCGATGATTTCAGAAGCACCTTGAGATGCTCAGAAGGGCATTCGTTTGGGTCCACCTCTAATGTAAGCGTTAAACAGGGGCCGCTGTACCTGCGGAGGGAAGCCGTGGGAACAGCCATGGCTGCTTCGTTGGGCGGGGCGCTGTGCCACATGTTTCCGGGCACAGCTCTTCTGCATCTCACCACCTCGGGAGGGTGTTCTCGCCCACTGGACACACTGGCAGCAGATTAGTTATTTGCCAAGACCCTCCCACCACCACTTGCAAGTGGTAAAAGCAGGATTCGAACCCAGTCAAGACTCCCTCCCCCTCCCCACACCACTTGCAAGTGGTAAAAGCAGGATTCGAACCCAGGGGCGGCTGCTGAGCGTGAATACTTCAGTGCCAGGCCGCGCTGTGTCTGCAGGATTAAGCACTGCCGGGGTGTGTGCTAGGAAGGACGGGGCAATTCTGCGTTATGGGTTCCCCTCCAGCCCCAAGGCCTCTCACACATCCTGAGAGGAACCCTCTATGACACTCCAGCTGTCCAGACGCTTGTCTCTCCCCCAGTCCAGTGGGCCCAGGAGGCTGGACTGAGTCTTACTAAGTGTCCTCAAGGTATCTGAGGTGCCCCCCCCCCCGAGGAGGTGTGGCTAAGCGAGTGACTGAAGGGGCCTGATGGATAAGAGCCAGCCCCAGCCCAGCACCCCAGCTTCCCTGAGGTCAGGGTGCATAGGTTTCTCCCTTCAGCCAGTGGTGCTCACTGCGCCTGCGCAGTGCGGAGAGCAGGGATGCCCAGGCCTGTTCTTCGGAGTCCACCTCCCCCTGCCCTTGGAGGGCCCCGGGCATTGCCAACGGGAAGTGCCTCTTCCTGTTTGGTCCTCATGAGAGGGGAGGGGCCGCTTTCCCAGGACCAGCCCTATAAATCTGGGTGGGGTGGGCCATCGGAGGGTGACGCAGTCTTGGATCTCACCCTGGGCTCTGCACATCCCCGTTCCTCCTCCGTTAGGGGCTGTGTCAGCAAACAGGCCGGCCGGGGAAGCCCTCAGCTACCCCCAGCCCCTCGGGACAGATTGGATTGGCCCCTAAACTAGAGCACGGGCTCCTGTGGAAACCCAGTGCATCGTTCCTTCCCTGCCCTTGCTCCTCCTCCGTGGACCGCTCAGCTCCCTCTCCCGACCCCTGGACTGTGCAGACCCCTCCCACCCGCTGGGCTGGGCCCATGCTCTCTGTCTGCCTTGGCCTTGCCTCTCACCCCCTCCGCTTCCCTCTGACTCTGCGTTCTGCCCCCACAGCTCTGATGTGTTGCTCTATGGGGGCTGTGAAACCTTAGCTTCTTCCCCGGTCACCCGGCCCCACACCTTCCCCCTGTTCTCTTTAGCACGCCCTGCGCCACCCTCCCTGAACCTTCACTGCCTCCCCACCTTCTGGTCTCTGCACACACCGGCCCCCCTGCCTGGGATGCCATCTTCCCCTCAGTCCGGGCTGCACCCGCCCCTCCTCCCAGACTCAGGAGAAGGACGCGAGGAGTCCCCATCACTGCCTCTTGGACTCAGTGGGGCTGAGTGACAAGCACCCACATGTCACACGCAGATGAACCTCAGAACGGAGGCGTGGGTTGTCTCGTTTTATCTCTTTCTCCAGGATCACCTCTGGGAGGACATGGTCAGAGGGTTGTGTGGTGGCCTTGGAGCTCCTGTAGGGAAAATGGGAAGCCAGTGTCCCCGCCTTTCCCGATCTCCTCGGGAGTGTGGGAAGGGAGGCAGGTGCCAGGCTCCCCGGTGTACACTGAGGCAAGAGTGTGCATGGCGGGGAACTTCCCGCCCGCCCAGTCCTCTGGAGATGTGCATCGGGACAGTGTCGGTGGGACCACTGTTAGTGCCACTCACCAGCTGCGTGACCTTGGGCGGAGGCCCCAGTTCCTTAATTTGTAAAATGGGAAAAATAAATTAATGCCGCCTCATAGGGCTATCGTAAGAAATACACAAACATGCAGTAATGTATGGATGAGATACATGCCTGGTACCCTGCTGGACACACCAGTTTCTTAGGAAATAATATTAAATTATTGCTGTTTATGTTATTAGGAAGAGTAAATATGAATAGCAAGGGACTTAAGCCCTCGCTGGTTTTGCTCAGTGGATAGAGCATCGGCCTGCAGACTAAAGGGTCCCAGGTTCGATTCTGGACATGCCTGGGTTTCAGGCTTGGTCCCCAGTTGGGGGCGTGCAGGAGGCAGCTGATCAATGATTCTCATCATTGATGTTTCTATCTCTCCCTCTGAAATCAATAAGATATATATATTAAAAAATGGATTTAAGTATGAAAAAGCACAGTCTTCAATATACAAATCCTAATTACAGACACATTTTTTCCTTAAAGCAGGTTTAAACTCTCTACTTATTATTGATTGATTGATTGATTGATTTTAGAGAGAGAGGAAGGGAGAAACATTGATTTATTGTCCCACTTACGCATTCATTGGTTGCTTCTTGTATCTGCCCTGATTGGGAGTCGGGGGGTCGAACCCACAACCTTGGTGTATGGGGATGATGCTATAACCAACTGAGCCAGTCGGCCAGGGCCACATATGTGATCCTAATGGGCAGCTTTAATCGTCAACAGAACCAAGTCTGAAATTTCTGCATTGAGAGTTTGAAGCATTCCATGATCAGGGTCTACCCTTTCTCTCCACCCCCTTGCACAAGTCGAACTGAGCTACCTGCCAGCACCCACAGAGGCCCTGAGTGCACCCCGCGAAGCCCCTCCTCATGCTCCTCTGTCCGCCAGGAGCCTGTCCCACAGGTCTGTCTGAGTCCCAGCCCTTACCTGAGGCCTTCCAGTCGCCTCATCTGAAGAAGCCTTTCTTTCCAGAGCTCCTCTAGCATTTCATCTCTGTCACCCACCTGCTGGGGCCACTTCCTCCTTTCTATTCCTGCACAGGTCCCAGCACAGGGCCTTGGACACAGTGGCATTTAGTAAAGATTTATTGAAATAAAAAAAGGGGGGAGGGAGGAGGTCAGCCAAAGAACATATGCATATATGCATAACCCATGGACACAGATAATAGTGGGGTGAGGGGATGGGAGTGGGAAGGAGGGGGCCAAACCGGGGTGGGGGGGGGGGAAGGGAAATTTGGAATACTTTCAACAATAAAGATAAACGTTTTAAAAAAAGCCCTAGTCAGTTTGGCTCGGTGGATAGAGCATCAGCTGCAGACTGGAGGTCCCAGATTGGACTTGGTTGGTTGCAGGCTTGATCCCTGCCCCAGGTCTGGGTGTGTGTGGGAGGCAACCAATTGATGTTTCTTTCTCACATGGATGTTTCTCTCTGTCTCTCCCCCTCCCTTCCACTCTCTCCAAAAATCAATGGAAAAATATCCTTGGGTGAGGATTAACAAAAAAAGAAAGAAAGAAAGAGCAGTTAAGTGTTCCAAAGAGCCACTCCCTGGTGTTATTGAGATATAATTAACATATAACATTGTATTAGTTTAAGGTACATAACATAATGATTTGATGTGTACATATTGCTAAATGATGGCCACAAGTTATCATTATTGTTAGCTCATGGGCCGATGAGCTAACAATACTTGATTAGTTCCAGGTATACAGCATAGTTATTCAACATTTAACTAAATGATGGCCGCAAGTTAACAGCCATCAGTCCACATGGCTACAAAATACTTTTTTCTTGAGATGAGAATTATTTTCTTTGTAGTAGCAAGGCCCTGAGGAGAGTTATTCTTCCAGAGTTTGAGATGATGGCACAATCATAAAAAACATAGGGCATTGCATAAACAGAGGGAAGTCCGATGGACTGAAATACATTCTAGAAGACTTAAGCTGTTCTAAGAAGTTAATGTAAGACACTCCAGAAAAAACACACTAATGGGGAAAGGAATCTTGACTTTTATATGTTATTGGACAACTGGAAGATAATTTAAAATTTTGATTTCAATTTCTAGCTGATCACATTTAAGGAAGCTCAGATGGCAAGTTGTCACATAGAAAGTGCAAAGATCACTAGAAGTTAAAGAAATAACGTTCTTTAAATACATAATTAAACTAGTAAAAACAGGAAACCTAGCCTTGGCAGAGCTGGGAGTTAATATGTGTGACTGGGGCACTGTAAATTGGTTCAGCCCTTCAGGATTCAGTCTTTCAGACAATCTGTCAGAAACTAGGTATGTAAGACTTGGTAGCCTCTGACTTCATAATTCCACTTTTGG
This sequence comes from Myotis brandtii, assembly GCF_000412655.1. Taxonomy (NCBI): domain Eukaryota; kingdom Metazoa; phylum Chordata; class Mammalia; order Chiroptera; family Vespertilionidae; genus Myotis; species Myotis brandtii. The sequence continues at coordinate 3,932,120 of NW_005354174.1, forward strand.
GAATTCATAAGGCATTAATCCCAAAGAGGAAAACAAGTTCATAGGAGTGTTATTTGTGGTTGCAAAACAAATTGGAAACCATGCAAAAGCCCAACAGTAAGAGGATAGCAAACGAAGATACCGTAACATGACTGACAGTGTATGTGGCTAGGATCAGGAACAAATATACAGCTAATGTCGGTACACAGAAATATACTTGAGAAGGAAGTTCTTATGACCACAAGGCAATCTGACAAAACAACGTGCACACACCAGTAACAATGAAATGAAGATGCATGCCCGATCGCTGATAATCACTTATTCACTCCGAATCACACTCATTCGGTTAACTGTTTCGTTTTCAGTTTTGTTTTCTTCTTCCGAGCACTGACAATGTGCTAGGGATGCTATTTGGTGCTGAGGACACCTTGGTGAACAAATCAGGCATGGTTCCTGCCTTCCCAACGCTTGTATTTCTAAAGCAATCCCCCCAAATGGAGAGCAATGTCAGTAGAGTCCAGCGTTCACTGATTCATTTGAGGTGCTAGTCGTAAGTTCATTAAAAGAAAGATGGAGGCGAGGCTGCTCTGAAATCTCAGGGTCGGGAGCCTGTCTGACCGCAGAGGGAGCACTCTGAGTCAGACCAGCCTGGTGGGCACAGCCTTGCGGTCCGTCTTGGGTCGCTGAGGAAAGGACTTCCTGGTATAACCCCATACATGCTTCTCCTCTCTGAAGGATCTGGGACTATAGAAGAGCATTGGTGGTTTGGGAAGAGCTTGGAAGCACTGTTTAGAATAGCCAAAGCAAAACCAAAGATGCACACCGAACGAAGTAGGCATAAATTACAGATACAGACACACCATGAATTATAACGCAGCAGTGAATGAGTGAACCTCGGTTACCTGCCTTAGCACGGGTGCATCTGAGAGACATGATGTGGATGGGGGGAAACCCCACAGGACTGCATTGGCATTATACTCTTCCTCAAACCATTGGAAAGGTTGAAAAAACTAATCAGTGAGGACCTATATTAAGTCTTCTCCTAGGAGCACAGCTGTTAACATGTTGTCGTACTTGCTTTATTGTGTGTGTGTGTGTGTGTGAGTGTGTGTGTAAGCTATAGGCAGTTGTAGATGTGACATTTCACACCTAAATACTTCATCATGTATCAACTAAAAGCAAAGACATCCTGTATAACCACAATACCATAATCACATACAAGAAATATAGATACAATTTTTCCTAACATACAGGCCAAGTTTGCATTTCTCCAGTTGCCCCAATAGTGCTTTTTACAGCTGTTCTTAACAGCTGTGCGTCCAGAATCCAATTTGGTGTCAAGTCGCTTGAGTTTCTTTAAACTACAATAGTGGCTTGGCCTTTTTGTCTTTATGGCATTGCATTTTTTGTTGCTGTTAATCCTCATCTGAGACTATTTTTTCTGTTGATTTTTAGAGACAGTGGAAGGTGGGGAGGGAGGGGGAGAGAGACACACACACACACATCGATTGTTTGCCTCCCACATGTGCCCCGACCAGAGCTGGGGATTGAACCCACAACCCAGGTTGACTGGGAGTCGAACCCGTGATCCTTTGGTTCATGGGCCGATGAGCTAACAATACTTCATTAGTTCCAGGTATACAGCATAGTTATTCAACATTTACTAGTATATACCCAACAAAGTGATCACGCTCAAGCCTAGTAACCATCTGACACTGTACAGGGTTATCATGAGATTGACTATATTCTCTGTGCCTGTATATCATCCCTGTGCCATTTATTTTATAACTGGAAATGTGTACCTCTTATTCCCCTTCATCTTTTTTTATCCTTTCCCCCTCCCTTCCCCTCTGGCAACCATCAGTTTGTTCTCTGTATCTCTGAGTCTGTTTTTATTTTATTTTTTAGATTTCACATGTAAGTGAAACCATACAGTATTTGCCCTTCTCTTGTAATATTGTACATTAACTATATTTTAATAAAAAATAGCATCACCAGTTAGGGAACAAACGGACAGTGTAATAGAATGGAAAGGACACAACATCCCCCACACAGTTTTCTTTCCAAAAAACGTTTAACATGAATTGAATGATTAAACATCAGACTAATTTAGACTGTGGACATTTTACAAAACTGGCCAGGAGTAATTAAACACACAGTGCCATCCCTGGCCGGTGTCGCTCAGTGGTTAGTTACCCTTAATGGGAGAAGTTGTGATCAGAGTGGGGGTTCCCAATAAAATTTAAAAAGAAAAACAAAAAAAGGAAGTGATATCTATAATGTATATGGTGAGAAGCTCATATAAGCCAATGAGAAAGAAACACAAGAATCTCTAGTAGTTTTAAGGCATCTAAGATCAGAAAAGATAAGATAATAAAGGCTGTGAACAGCATCCACAAAGGAGGGATGCCTATGTCCAATAAGACTACGGAAAATGTTTTAAATCGCTAGTAATTAAAAAAAGCAAGATGCCGTTTTCACTTCTCATAATAGGGCCTACAAAGATTGATGCAACAATATGTTCAACATGACATTATTTATAATTAAGAAAACGTGTTTACAAATTGAAGACCAGTAATAGCTAGGGAAGGAGTAAATGAAATGTAGTATATTGCATTGTTGAACAGCATATTAAAGATGGACAAATTCTTTTGCTGAAATATTAAGTACCACAAGATTCTGAAACGTTTGTATGGATGTGTATATGCATACCCAATAGATATGAGCATAAATTGTATTTTGGGTATATGGATAGAATTGGTAGAAAGCTCACACCAAAATTCAACAGGTTATGTATGTCATATGCTGCTATCCTATATAATAAAACCCTAATATGCAAATTAACCGAATAGCAGAACTACCAGTCGCTATGATGTACACTGCCCACCAGTTAGTGTGCTCGCATGGGGGAGCTCAGACAGAAGCTGGGCTCACAGCTGGCGAGCGCGGTGGCGGTTGTGGGAGCCTCTCCCGCCTCCGCTGCAGGTGGGCGGTAAGGAGCGAGGGGTCCCAGACAGCGAGAGCCCTGGACTGTGAGAGGGATGTCTTACTGCCGGCTTAGGCCCTGGGGATCAGGCCTAAGCTGGCAGGCGGACATCCCCCGAGGGGTCCCAGACTGCAAGAGGATGCAGGCTGGGCTAAGGGATCCCTTCAAGTGCATGAATTTTGTTCACCGGGCCTCTAGTACTATTTATGTTATATTAGAGGCCCAGTGCATGAAATTCATGCACAGGTAGGGTCCCTAGGCCTGGCCGGTGATCAGGGCTGATCAGGTTCCCTGCCTCCCGGCCTCCTCTTTCCCTCGCTGTCCATACGCCGCCATCGTGTGGTTCCCCCCACCTCCCCGCCTCCCTCCCTCGCCACCTGTGTGCTGCCACTGTGTGGTTCCCCCTGCCTCCCTGCCTCCTCCTTCCTTGCTCCCTCAGCACCCTGCCACTGCCACTGGTCACCTGCCATGTTCTGTGCCACCCCCTGGTGGTCAGTACATGTCATAGGGAGTGATTGAACTCACGTTCTCCCAGTCGAACTCCCGAGGGGACACTTTGAATATTAGCCTTTTATATATATAGATAATATTTAACAGGGTAATGATTTTTTTTCTTTAAATATGTCTGTAATTTGGGGTACAGGGGAGAGTCCTCCCCAACTTCCATCACACATTTTGGCCAAGCCTGCAGCATGTAAATCCACAGAGCCTCCCTGGGTGGGTGGGCCTTTCCCAGGCTCAAGGGAGCCAGCCCTCCAACCCGGCTGCCAAAGGCTTGAGCAAACCTGGGTGCGGAATTGACAACCCCAGGGGCTGAGGCCCTGCCGCCTGAGGCCCGGGAGCAGTTTTCCCAGCAGCTCCATGCCTGCCCCTCCCATTGTGTTTCTAAAGGACAAGTGGGAGTTGAGCTTTCCCCGCTTGCAGGCCTTCGTAGGAGGTTTTTCTGAAGAAGTTCTCCTTCAGGGTGCTCACTGGTTTGGAGCTCTTTCCATTAACAGCCCCCCAAATGTGAGCATCTTCATTTGGCACGAATTAGCCACGTGTTTACAGAAGAGGCAAGGGGAGAGGACTCCAACGTTGTAATAAAGTTTGCATTTAGAGAACAGCAGGACACAAAATTCTATAAGCACTGAATGGCCGTACTTTTGTGGATGAGGCTAGAGGGCAAATCAGAAAAGTCTTTAGGAAGGCTTTCGCCTTTTATGAACTTTATGGCGCGTCTATGTAACATTATGCAACAAATGAGAACTGGAGACCACGTGACTATTTACTGAGCACATAAAATCAGCAGGGTCAGTATTAGGCAATCCCACATAGGCTGCCTTTGTAGCCTGCACATCCCTCCATTTCACAGATAAAGAAATTGAGCCAAACAGGCTGAGATCCAGGATCACTTATCTAGTGAGTGGCCTGTTCCAGCAGCATTTGCTTGCTTCATGTCACTGTGTTTCATTTTGATAGTTCTCACAATACTTCAGACTTTTTCATTATTGCTATATTTGTCAAGGTGATCTGTCATCAGTGATCTTTTTTTTTAATATATATTTTATTGATTTCAGAGAGGAAGGGACAGGGGAGAGAGAGAAACATCAATGATGATAGAGAATCAGGAGAGAGAGAAGATAGAAATATCACTGATGAGAGAGAATCATTGATTGGCTACCTCCTACAGGTCCGGGACTGGGCCTGCAACCCAGGCATGTGCCCTTGACTGGAATCGAACCCGGGACCCTTCAGTCCACAGGCTGACACTCTAGCCCCTAAGCCAAACCAGCCAGGGCTCACCAGTGATCTTTAATGTTACTATTGTAGTTATCTTAGAGCACCTCAGACCACACTCATATGAGACGGAGAACTTAATCGGTAAAGGTTGTGTGTGTTCTGACTGCTCCACCAATCAGCTGTTTGCCCCGCCCCCATTTCAGGTCTCCTTTTCCCTAAGACACAACAGTATTGAAATTAGGCCAATTAATAAACCTTCAATTACCTCTTAAGGATTTAAGTGAAAGGAAGAGTCATAGGTCTCTCACTTTAAATCATAAGCTAGAAATGATTAAGCTTAGTGAAGAAGGTACATATCCAAAGCCAAAAACTGAGATAGGCCGAAACCGGTTTGGCTTAGTGGATAGAGCGTCGGCCTGCAGACTGAAAGGTCCCAGGTTCGATTCCGGTCAAGGGCATGTACCTGGGTTGCGGGCACATCCCCAGTGGGAGATGTGCAGGAGGCAGCTGATCGATGTTTCTCTCTCATCGATGTTTCTAACTCTCTATCTCTCTCTCTTCCTCTCTGTAAAAAATCAATAAAATATATATATATATATATAAACTGAGATAGGCCAAAAGTTAGGCCTGTTGCACCAAATAGTTAGCCAAATTGTGAATGCAAAGGAACAGTTCTTGAGGAAAAGTAAAAGTGCTACTCCAGTGAGAAAATAAGAAAGCAAGCCCGGCCAGCGTGGCTCAGTTGTTAAGCATTGACCTATGAACCAGGAGGTCACAGTGTGATTCCTGGTCAGGGCATATGCCCAGGTTGTGGGCTTGATCCCCAGTGTGGGGCATGCAGGAAGCAGCCAATCAATGATTCTTTCTCATCATTGATGTTTCTATCTCTCCCTCTCCCTTCTTCTCTGAAATAAAAAATATTTAAAAATTAAAAACTACAAGAATGGAAAGAAAGAACATTTTAAAAAAAGAAAGAAGAAAGAAAAACAGTCTTATTGCTGATACGAAGAAAGTTTTAGTGGTTTGGATAGAAGATCAAACCAGCCACAACATCCCTTAAGCCAAAGCCTAATCCAGAGCAAGGCTCTAATTCTCTTCAATTCTCTGAAGGCTGAGAGACATTAGGAAGCTGCAGGAGAAAAGCTTGAATGTAGCAGAGGTTGGTTCATGAAGCTTAAGAAGCACCAGAGGGTCTCGGGTTTGATTCCTGGTCAAGGGTATGTGCCTGGGTTGCAGGTTCAATCCTTGGTCTCCAGTCGGGACTCATGTGGGAGGTAACCAATTGATGTGTCTCTCACATCAATATTATTTTTTCTCTCTCCCCACCTCCCTCCCTCCCTTCCACCCTCTCTAAAAATCAATGGAAGAAATACCCTTGGGTGAGGATTAACAACAAAAAAGAAGCCATCCTATATAATAAAAGCCCAGCGACCAAAACGGCAGAACGACCAGAGACCAGAATGACCATGGCCCCTCTCCCTGGCTGGCCCCGCCCCCCAGCGAGCAGTTAGGGGCGATCAGGCAGGCAGGCGAGTGGTGGAGGCAGGCAGGCAGAGTGGTTAGGGGTGATCAGGCAGACAGGTGAGTGGTTAGGGGGGATTAGGCAGACAGGTGAGTGGTTAGGGGCGATCAGGCAGGCAGAGGGGTTAGGGGCGATAAGGTAGGCAGGCGAGCAGTTAGGAGCCAGTGGTCTTAGATTTCGAGAGGGTGCAGGCTGGGCTGAGGGATGCCCCCCACCCCCCTGTGCATGAATTTCGTGCACTGGGCCTCTAGTCTTAATAACATAAAAGTACAAGGTGAGGTAGCAAGTACTGATATAAAATCTGCAGCAAGTTAGCCAGAAAATCTAGCTAAGATAAGTAAGGAAGATGGCTACACCAAACAACATTTTTTCAATGTAGTTAAAACAGCCTTACGTTGAAAGAAGATGCCATCTATGACTTTCATATCTAGAGAGAAGTCATTGCCTGGGTTCAAAGCTTCCAAGGACAGACTGCCTCTCTTGTTAGGGGCTAATGCAGCTGTGACTTTTTGTTGAAGCCAGTGCTCATTTACCATTTTGAAAATCCTAGGGCCCTTAACAATTATGCTAAACCTACTCTGCCTATGCTCTATAAATGGAACAAGAAAACCTGGATGACAGCACATCTGTTTATGACATGGTTTACTGAATATTTAAGCCCACTGGAGACATACCACTCTGAAAAAAAAAAAAAAGACTCTTTTCAAAATATTACTGACAATGCACCTGGTCACCCAAGAGCTCTGTTGGAGATGTACGAGATTAATGTTGTTGTCATGCCTGCTAACACAACATCCATTCTGCAGCCCATGGGTCAAGGAATCATTTTAACTTTCACGTCTTTTTTTTTTTCTCCTTGATCTTTGACTTTCACATCTGTTAAGAAATACCTATTGTAAGGCTGTAGCTGCCATAGATAGTGATTCCTCTGATGGATCTGGGCAAAGCAAATTGAAAACCTTCTGGAAAGAATTCACCATTCTAGATGCCATTAAGAACATTTCTGATTCGTTGGCAGAGGTCAAAACATCAGCATTAACAGAGGAGTTTGGAAGAAGTTGATTTCAACCCTCATGGATGACTTTGGGGGGTTTAAGACTTCAGTGGAGGAAGTGACTGCAGACGTGATGGAAATAGCAAAGGAACTAGAATTAGAAGTGACACCTGAAGATGTGAGCGAATTGCTGCAATCTCATGATTAAAGGCTTCTTGTGGATGGAGTCTACTCCTGGTGAAGATGGCGGGAAGATTGTTCAAATGACAACAAAGGATTTAGAATATTACATAAACTTAGCTGATAAAGCCGAGGCAGGGTTTGAGAGGATGGACTCCAGTTTGAAAGAAGTTCTGTTGTGGGTAAAATGCTATCAAACAGCATAGAATGCTACAGAGAAATTGTTCATGAAAGGAAAAAAGTCCATCAATGTGGCAAACTTTATTGTTGTCTTTTTTTTGTTGTTTTGTTAATCCTCCTCACCCGAGGATATTTTTCCATTGATTTTTAGAGAGGGTGAAAAGAAGGGGGAGAGACAAAGAGAGAAACATCAATGTGTGAGAGACACATTGATCTGCTGCCTTCTGCACTTGCTCGACCAGGGCCGGGGATCAAGCCGGAAACTGAGGTACGGCCCTTGACTGGATTCGAACCCGTGACCTTCAGTCAGAGGGCTGACGCCCCAACTACTGAACAGAACTGGCCAGGGCCATTGTTGTCTTATTTTAAGAGACCACCACAGCCACCTTTACCTTCAGCGACCACCACCCTGATCACTGAGCACCATTAACATCGAGACAAGATGTTCCATCTGGAAAAAGATTATAACTCGCTAAAGGCTCAGATGATGGTTAGCATTTTTCAGCAACAAAGCATTTTTTAAATTAAGGTATGTATAGCCCTGGCCAGAGTGGCTCAGTTGGTTAAGCGTCATCTTGTGCACCAAAAATTGACTGGTTCGATTGCCCGGTCAGGGCACATGCTGAGGTTGTGGGTTCAGTCCCTGGTTGGGTGCGTATGAGAGGCAACTGATCAATGTTTCTCTCTCTCCGTCTCCCTTCCTCTCGCTCAAAAAAAAAAAATCAATAAAAACATATTTTTTAAAATTAAGGCATGTATAGTACATTACTTTTTAGACATAATGTTATTGCACACTTAGTAGACTACAGAATAGTGTAAGCATAACTTTTATATGCGCCGTGACTCGCTTTATTGCGGTGGTCTGGAGCTGAACCGCTGTGTCTCTGAGGAATGCCAGTACGGACTTGTATGCTTCTCCTCTATCTCCCTCTCTCTTTCCCTCCCACTCCACCTCCGCCACCCAATTTCTCTTTTGTGTTTATCCATCCTTGCTTTAAAAAACTGTAATTCTTGGAGTATAATATAAATACAGGAAAGCGAACACATCATAAATGTTCAGCGCACTGAATTTTCACAAACTGAACACACCCAAGGAACCAACACTCAGATCCAGCAAATAAGAACATTACTTTAGCCCTAACCGGTTTGGCTCAGTGGATAGAGCGTCGGCCTGCGGACTGAAAGGTCCCAAGTTCGATTCTGGTCAAGGGCATGTACCTTGGTTGCGGGCAACATCCCCAGTAGGGGGTGTGCAGGAGGCAGCTGATTGATGTTTCTCTTTCATTGATGTTTCTAACTCTCTATCCCTTTCCCTTCCTCTCTGTAAAAAGTCAATAAAATATATATATATGTATTTTTTTTAAAAAAAAAGAACATTACTTTAGTATTCCAAATGCTTTTCAACATTTTCCATAAGCTTATTGGACCTGGATAGTTCTTGGTGAACCATCTGTTTATAGCCTTGATTATCTTTCTCTTCAGGTCTTATCACCTTAACATGATCAGGGTCTCTATATTTTTCTCATTGCCTTATGTGAGTTTCTTGCCCTATTTGTTACAAATATCTTTCCCTTGTTTGCTGTTCAGTTAAAATTTTTATTTGGGAAGCATATTTTTACTTATTTATTGACTTTAGAGAGAGGGAAAGGGAGAAAGAGAGAGAGAGATTGATTTGTTGTGCCACTTATACTAGTATTTATGCACTCATTGGTTGATTCTTGTATGTGCCCTGACTGGGGATTGAACTGGCAACTTTTTAGTGCACAGATGATACTCAACCTACTAAGCCACATTGGTCAGGGCTACACATTCAGTTTTAAAAAATCAGATCGTGAAGCTCTGTCCACACCTAAATACTAAAGAGAGAGAGATAGAAACATCAATGATAAGAGAGAATCATTGATCAGCTGCCTCCTGCACACCCCCTACTGGGGATCGCGCCCGCAACCCAGGCATGTGCCCTTGGCTGGAATCGAACCTGGGACACTTCAGTCCACAGGCTGATGCTCTATCCACTGAGCCAAGCCAGCTAGGGCTACTCTTTTTAAAATTAATTTCTATTGTCTGCGTTATGTTCGTATTCTATTATGTGACATTATTTCAGTTTACTCAGTCAACACCAAATCATTGGACATTAATTTGCCCCCAATCATTGCTATAATAAATAAGGTTGTGTAGCTAAGTCTTTGCATAGATTCTTTGTATTTTTTTTGTTTGTTTTGTATGTCAATCTACTATTTTATTTAGAATTTTTTAAAGAGCAATCTTAGTTTCACGGCAAAATTAAGAGAAAGGTAAGGAGATTTCCCATATGTCCCCATTATCAACATCCCTCACCAGAGTGGCACTTTTTTGTATAACTAATGAATCTATATTATACATTATTATCACCCAAAGTCCATTGCTTAGATTCTTAATTATTTCCTTAAGTTAAATTCCTAAGAAGTGAATTCTGGGGTCAGAGGGTTTGTGTTTTTGAAAGCTTTTGAGATGCGTTGCCAAAATCTCCTCCAGAAGGGCTGCCCGCTGGAGCCACTTGGGCCACGAGCTCAGGCTGTGTGGGGCAGGATGCCCACGGGTGGCTCCTGGCACAGGCGAGGTGCTCAGTGATTGCTATGTGTGGTAAACGTGAGTACTTTCTCCGCTCAACAGATGAGGACGCCGAGGCCTGAAGTGGTCAAATGACTAGTTCAAGAGCGGGAGCCGAAACCCAGCCTGTATTTAGAGCCTGAGCTCTCTTAACCGTGCCATTGATTCTTAATTAATGTCAGGGAGGGAGGATCAGTGATGATTGTGGGAGCAGTCCTTTCTTATGGTCCTAAAAATGTATGGGAGAAACCAGGAAAAGAGTGGGGCACGAGAAGGAATGTGGGGAGACCCGGGCAGACATGCCTTTGTATGTCAGGTCTATTGTGATGTTGTATTGGCGGTGGTGGCAGTGGGGTGTTGTGCGTATGAGTTTTTGTGGCTGTTCAGGACAAAGTAAGTTAAATTCACTGAGCCCCGAGTTGGATTCTATGGGAAATGCAGAGAGCTTTTGTTGCTTCAGAGATCTTAAAATGCCCCCTGTGCCTCCCTTCCCTCCATTTTATTTACTCTAGGAACATTATAATATAATGGAAAATTACATATAATCCAAACCTCCTGGCACAAGAAATAATTTCATGTTTCCCTCCTTTTCATTGTCCATGGTGTAGATCTGCTTTTAGAGGAGGGTGTCATTTAGAGGATGTTAAACCCTGGCCCATAGGACACAGGGCAGCTTGCCTTTCCACCTCCCCTGGTCCAGCTCAGTTCAACATGCCGGTATTGAGCACCTGTTGTATGATCTGAACTGGGGAGAGGAGAGGATACGACACAGCTCCTGCACATTTAGTGGGGGAGAGAGACCCTGAAAGGATCATGTCAATATTCCTGTAGATCTCTCCCTGCCGATCTCACCAGGAGCCTGTGAGGGTATGTTATAATCAGTTTACAGGTAAGAAAGTATTTTGAGTTCCCTAAGGTCATTTAGGTTGTGATGGCAGAATCAGACCTGAACTCTTAGGCGAGATCTTGATTCTCAGCCCATGCTCCCCACCCCTTTTCTCCTTCCCATTCTTGGGGCCCCCCTGCCCTGTGATTGCCTGAGTCCCAGTGAGGGTCCCATGCAGCCTCTGTCCTCCTCCTCCTGTCCCAACATCTGCCATGCCAAGTGGTGCAGGCATTACCCCACCGCCTTTCGCTCTCTCCCTTCCAGCTGTGCATTTTGTGACCTCATTTTCCCTTCGTGACTGCCCTTGGAGTTTATTTCTGCAGACCCAGGATGTGGCGGGACACCCCAGGCTGCCCTGCCTTCCCTCAAGTGCCCCCACGCTTCCCTGCCACGCTGTCCGTGGCCTTCTCCTTGCAGCTCCCTTCCGGGCACACCTGAGGAAGGGTTCAAATGTGCAGAGGCCAGAAACAAGCGATGCTGGCCAGGGACCAGGCACCCACGGGAATGGGAGGAGGACTCCACATCTGGACCATGGATTTATTTTTCTTTGAATTCTTCTGAAGAGCAGCTTAAACACTCGAGTCCTTGGCCTTATTTCCTCTGGTAATTTTCTCTTATCCAAATTGCAGTGTTTGCTACGCCTGGTTCCCAGCTCTCTGCTGTGAAACGTAGATTCTTGAGCTCAGGGCCCCAATCACAAAGGGGGCTCTTGCTTAAATAGAAAAACACACACAACAATAATGAAATGTTAGTGCTTACCGGGTACAGAGCATCTTCACGTGTTTTCTCGCTTAATCCTCCAGAAACCCATGAGACGGGTCTTAATTAGTGTCCTCCCTAAAGTGGGGCTGGAAGAAATGAGGCAGTCAGCACAGGGCCCATAAAAGGTTTGAACCTGGGTGGGCCCAGATTCCAGAGCGAACCTCTTCCACGGTGTCTCCAGAGAAGGTGTGGGCAGGTCCCGTTGGCCTGTCCTTGCAGAAGACAGCAGGTGTTTAATCGTTGGCATATCGATTTGGGGAGCTCCTGAAGCGTCCCTAGCAAACAAGGTCCTAAGTTCAGTTACCTGTGAAGAGGGCCATGCTTTGCTTTTAGAACCAAACAAGTCATCCTTGATGTCACCAAGTCAGGCTGGGGAACTGCCAGTGAGCAGAGCAAAAGCTGGTTGTGAAATGCGTTGTGCTTTCTCGGAATCATATTGTGCTGTGTTTCAGACACATCTTGTAAAAGGAAGGCGGCATGTCCCAGGAACACTGTGGTTGCAGGGCAGTGGAGCCTAATTTAGAGAAACTCACTCCCCCTCTTTTTTTTTCAGCTTGAAATAGGCACATCCTTTTTTTTTTTTTACCTCACCCAAGGGGGGGGGGGGGGGGGGGGGAGAGAGAGAGAGAGAGAGAGAGAGAGGAGAGGTGCCAATGTAAGAGAGAAACATCTCGAAACCATGCACAGGATGATGCTCAACCAACTGAGCCACCCCAACCAGGGCAGCACAAGTATGATAACATATGGCCACTCTCATTCCACCTCAGTGCTGGGGTGTGGGGCACAGAAGGGATGGGTGGGGACTGTGGCAAGCTGGTGAGCCCCTCCCTGCAGGCACACTGGCTCAGTGTTGTCAGGCCTCTCAATATTTCCAAGAGAAGCTGGAAATCTAGCTTTATATGTGAAATCTCTCCAGTTTTAAATGTTGGCTCACTTCTTTCACACACTGTGAAGGTCAAATACAACTTGTGTCTGGGTTATAGGTTCAGGTACCTGGAACAATTGTTTGGAGCTCAGCTCTGGAACCAGCCTTCCTGGCCTCTCACCCCACCCTTATTACAGTGTTTTCAGGGCGTTTGATCTCAGTTTCCTCATCTGCCACATGGAATTTTGCCTACTGCGGAGGGTCCCTATGAGGATTGGCAAGAGGATTAAAGACAAAGCCTTGGCACCCCATGCCTGGTACCTAGGTTCCTAGTAAACACATAGTAAACTGTAACCTGTGTGGTGATAAACTTTAACTTGTCTCTTTCTGTAAGTGCAGGGTGACCATCTGGCCTCGTTTGCCTGGGTGAGTCCCGGTGCAAACTTGTACTGGTGTAATTATCACCAACTCTCCTTTTCATTCTCAACAGAAGACAATACATTATATGGTTAGGTTAGGGAAGCACACACTGGCATTATGCTGTTTGGGACTTTAGCAAGTTTTAGTCCTAATGAAAAGGTCTAAATTGGCTCCAGTTGTGTGAATATCCTTGGACAAGTACTGAGCCTTTCCGTGTTGAAGTGTCCGCTGTAGAAAGGGTGGACAAGCTAAAGCTAAGATCCCTCCTTTCATAGTCCTTCTGTCATCCCACAGACATATCCTGTGATTCCAGGTGATGAGGAGGCGCCAGGCGAAGGATGAACCTGAGCTCTCGGGGTGCTTGCCAGTGAGGGCCTCCTGTGTAGGGAGTTGGGAATCCCTGCTCTTCTGTTATTTGAAAGACTTATCTAGAAATGGTTCATGAAATTTTTCTTGTGAATCAAAATGTTTATATTTGAAACTTCAACTTCTCACACATTTTTCCATTTCAGTAGAATTCTCTACACATTTCTTTTTTGTGAGTGGGAAGCTACATTTTTAAAAAATATTGATTTCACTATGGAAAGTTAGAAAATACAGAAAGGCCTCAAAGGTTCTTTCTTCATTTCTGTTGACTTTGCAGTGAAGCCGGGTACTGTCCTTATATTTTAGCTTTAAGGTATACT
>NW_005354174.1:3945914-3946278 GCF_000412655.1 Myotis brandtii
ACACACACACCTCTGCAGGCCACGTTGTCAAAACTAAAACAAAACAAAAACCGTCTAAATTTGCCTGGGTATTGTCTCCAGTATTCTCTCACTCACTCATCAATTCATCCTCAACCAGGTATGGGCCACCTAACCTGGTGCTGCGGTTGGGGTCCCAGAGGGCCCTCCTGTAAGCGATTTTATGAAATAACTTGCTCCCGACTCCCACGTATACATAAAGCTAGTGTGGCTGAGGAGGCCTGGCGGAGGGGGGGAGGAGGAGGTGCTGCTTTAACGAGTAGGTGGGCCTCGTTACGGGTGATGCGCTCATTGCAGCTGCAGGTGATTCCTGCGCGTGGGCGTGGCCCGGCCCCCCCACGTGCCC
>NW_005354174.1:3946734-3991000 GCF_000412655.1 Myotis brandtii
CGCAGGGGGGCGCAGCTGCAGCCGCAAAGATCCAGCGGACAGAGTGGTCCCAGCGCCTCACGTCCTGGGGGCGGGGTGAAGGAGGGAGGGCGTCAAGGTGTGCTCGCCCCTGGGGTGCTCCGGTGAGGTAGAGACGGGGAAAAGGGCAGGGGAGCAAGGCGCGCGGGACTGCCGGGAGCGGCAGAGGTTAGAGGCAGAACCATTCTATCGAGGATCAGCAGCTCCCTGACTTCATCCTGCAAGATGGGTCCTGGGAAAGGACAGCCTGCAAAGATTTTGATGTTTTAGTCGGAATATAAAAACTAGCAGGGGGCCCAAGCTGGTTTGGCTCAGTGGATAGAGCGTCGGCCTGTAGACTGAAGGGTCCCGGGTTGGATTTTGGTCAGAGGCTGATGCCCAGGTTGCGGGCTCGATCCCCAGTAGGGGGCGTGCAGGAGGCGGCCAATCGAGGATTCTCTATCATCATTGATGTTTCTCTTTCTCCCTCTCTCTTCCTCTCTGAAATCAATAAAAATGTATTTTTAAAACACCAGTGGGGTTGGGGGGAGGGAGAGCGGGGTGAGATGAAACACCATTAAATTCAAGAGAAGGCTGAGGCAGGTGAGCATTTGTGTTCCAGAGAGCCCCAGGGGCCAGCCGCTCTGAGCTGGCACCGCCTGTGGGACGGGGCAACTGGACAGAGCCTGGGAGGGTGAAAGCTGCCTCTCTGAGTTCACAGGAATTTCCACCCATCGCATCTCCTCTTGCACTTATTAGGTGGACGTGGCAAGCCATTCCCTGCAGGGTTTGCTTTAACATCATCCTAGAACAAAGCTTACCACAGTTGTAAAATATACGCGGGGTGAAGAGCATCTCTAGAAATGAATGATAGCCTTGGCCTGGTAGCTCAGTTGGTTAGAGCGTCATCCCCATGCCCCACGGTTGTGGGTTTCAACTCCTGTCAGCAATCAACCAATGGCCCGACTGGTGTGCTCAGTGGTTGAGCGGCAACCTATGCCCAGGTGGCGGGCTCCATCCCCATTGGGGCGGGGGGGGGTGCAGGAGGCAGCCTAACCATGCTCTGCTCTCTCATCGCTGTTTCTAAAAATCAATGAAAACATATTTAAAGAAAAAAAAGAATCAACTAATGAATGCATAAATACGTGGGACAACAAATCATTGTTTCTCTCTCCTCCCTTGCTCGCCTCCCCTTCCTCCTTTCCTTTCTCTAAGAAAAATAAAATAATAATTCAGTAAATAGAAATGTGGCCTTTTGTTCTGTTTTAGTCACAGGCACTTTAAGCAATGGAGGCCTAGCAGTTTGTCCTGGCTGGAATGGAGGGGCTGTTGGGGAGCAGGGAGGGGAGTGTGAAAAGTCTAGAGAGTGGAGGGTAGAGGGACGCCCACAGTACCCCAGAATTTTGGTGGAAATATTGAACAGTTGGGCAGGGTATTGGGTCTTCATGTCATGGGACTCCCCTGCCCTCTCTAGGAGGGATGCCACTCCCCATGTGCGGGCCCCTGTGCGTGCATGGACGTGGACATGGATACAGCCTTCAGCAGAGGTGATGCAGGGTGTGGTGCCCATTTCCCGGGGTGGGCCCTCCGCAGGGTGGGGCTGGCCGCTTCTGCTGACTCAGGGACATTTCCAGGCCTGGCCTCAGGGCCAAGCTGCTCATTGAAAACAGCTGCTGCTCTTGGCTGGCAGCCCTGTGGGCGGCCCCGGACTCTCCCTGGGATGACCCCTTGCCTCTGCGTGGCCTTGGGAGGGGTGGCTGGCTTCAGGAGAGGCTCATGGGCTGGAGGCCACCCTCCCACACCCTCGAGGACAAATCTAGTTGAGTCCCAGCTGGCCCCTGATTCCAGCTCTCTAGGAGCTGAGCCAGGCTGGTTGCAGGGTCCCCGGCCTTTGCTCCTGCTGTTCCCCCTGCTCCGAACACCCAGCTTGTCCTTGTCTCTGCTCACGCCTTTCAGGGCTTTGTTTGACATGCCTCTCATTCAGCGGATTCTTGTTGAGAGGGTGCTGCGTGCCAGGAACTGTGCTAGAATTAACTTCCTCTGCGCGGCTTTCAGCATGATGTCTTCAGCTTGTAATGGAGAACAGCCGTCTTCTCCGAGGTCAGACCTCTGGCTGCCTCTGCTGCGGGGCCGAGTCCGGGAAGCTGCAGGGACAGCTCAGAGCTTTGCTTCTGAGAGACAGCCAGACAGCCTTTGCGTTCAGCCTCAGGACTCCGCCAAAGCATAGTGTGTCTCTTACAGCAGACGGGTAAGGAAAGTGACCACAACAGGCAAAGAGGAGACGGGTCACTCCATGTGGAACAAGTAGCTTTCAAACCCAGTTGCTGCCCTGGCTGGTTTGGTTCAGTGGATAGTGTTGGTCTGTGGACTGAAGGGTCCCAGGTTCGATTCTGGTCAAGGGCACATGCCCAGGTTGCGGGCTCGATCCCCAGTAGGGAGCATGCAGGAGGCAGCCGATCCGTGATTCTCTCTCATCATTGATGTTTCTATCTCTCTCTCCCTCTCCCTTCCTCTCTGAAATCAATAAAAAGATAAATAAATAAATAAATTAAGTAAGTAAGTAAGTAAAACAAAACCAGTTGCCTGAGCACAGGGACAAATTTCCAGGATGGTGACCTGGATGTCTGAGTAGCAAGGAAGTGTGGGCTACGTATCAGAAAGATCCCTGTCAATCACACTTCAGCTCTCTGGAGAACCCATTTCTAGCCAACACCTTCCCCCCAGCCATGTCCTGACTGTTTTGCAGACTTGATGTGTTGCTTGTAACTTGCATGGATGGCTTGTGAGTTGTGCCTCTCCGGTTTCATTGTAAACCTCATGAGGGCATATTGTCTGATTTCCCTGTAGTACCCAGTACAGTGCTTCACAAATGCTCGTCATCTGCATGAGTGAAGGAGTGAAGAAGAGGGGGGCGGGGGGGGAGGAGCAGCCAGAAAGTGATTAGGAGGAGGGGGTGGGGTCCAGCCTCAGTGCACCAACTACCCGCATGGGGCCCAGAGGCTGCAGCAGGCCCGGGAAACTCATTACTGGTCTGACAGGGCCTCCAGGGGAGTAAGGAAACTTAGCCGGCATTCCAGTCAGGGCAAGAGGCTCTGGCTCCCGACGTGGGGTTGTGTGTTTATCAGGATTCTTTTGGTTACAAGGACAGAACCCAGTGCAAACAAGCTCAGCAAAATAAAAAAGGGGAGTGTGGGGGGAATGTGGCCCTGGCCCGGGAGCTGATTAGAATGTTGGCCTGATACCCAAGGTTGCCGGTTCCAGCCCCATCAAGGCACATACAAAAATCAACCAGTGAATGCATAAATAAATGGAACAATACATCCGTGTCTTTCTTTCTCTCCCCTTCCTTGTGCCCATCCTCTCTCTTTCTCAAATCAATTAAAAAAAAGAAAGAAAGAAAATAAAGAATGTGGCTGTAAATGATCAGAAAGAGCTGCAGGAATTTGGGGATCAGGACTGGCTGGTCAGCTCCACTAGGACTCACTTTCTCTCCTTCCATCTCAACTCTGCGTCTCCTTCTATGTTATCCCCATTCTTGCCTGTAGCAGGAAGGTCTCATGGCAGGAAGCATGGCCATTGACAGCCCCAGCTTAGCAGTCTCAACAGAGAAGATTTCATGTATTTCAGGGGAGGACTCTGAACAGCCCTGTTTGAGTTTGTGCCCAATCACTGTGGCCAGGGGATGGACACTCTTACTGGCCAAGAGTGAGCTTTGTAAGCCCTCGCATAGTTAGAGGTACAGGAAAATTCTTTATAAATAATAATAAGGGGATGGGAAGTTTTCTGAGCAGATAAAACAAAGGCCAGAGACTATGAGCAGTCAATGAGGTGGTCAATGATTGTATATCTTTATATTTTCCATGCAGAGCCCAGCACCTCCCAGACCATGTGGTGATAGGGGCTGGATTATGTCTGTACTGCTCACCACTATACCTGGCACCATGACTGCCTGACACCTATGAAGTTCTCAAAGATTTTTTTGAATGAATGAATGAATGAATGAATGGCATCAAGCACGTGCTCACTGCAGTTTCCTGCCTGGCTTCACTCATTTATTCACTTACTGACTGCTAGGCATGGTGTGGTTGCCAACAAAATGCAAGCGGTCATCTTTGTTGTTGGTGAGGACCATGCCAAGATCCTAGTGAGGAGCATTGGCACCTGGTGCTCTCAGGCATGTGGAGTGGGGGTGGGGTGGGGGGGATTGGGGCAGGAGGGGCCTTCTCAGGATGTGGGGCATCAGGCCTCCCCACTTTGAGCCCTCTCTGCTGCTCCATTTAGGTTTGCTGAGAGCGTGGACGCAAGAACAGTCAGTTCTCGAAACGCGTCTGTTCCCTTCCCTTTCCCCTTGTGGATCGAGCTCAGCCAAAGCTCTCTTTCTCCATTGGGCCCTGGAGAAACAGCCTCCTCTCAACTTGCGGTGGAAAATGCTCTCCCAGAGCCCTGGCCTCCAGCTTGGCAGATTCCCTGGGACCTCTGCTCCCAAATTCCTCATCCTTTTCTCATTGGCTGCGAAGGCAGTTCTGTGACCTGCAGTCTTCACCTTCTGCCTCCTCCAGATCCTTAGTGTCTTCAGGGCGTCTCCCTGCCCTCCGAAGGCACAGCCCCCTCCTCTGCCCCCGAAACACCCGATTTTAAAGGGCTTCTTTGCCCTCATGTCCTGCTGTATCCAAACCCACTACTAGGTGTACCGGTTAAGAATGTGGATTTTTTCAATGTGTAACTAGCGATGAACATTACTTTGAATAAAGCACTTTTGATGTTTCTTTTGAAATTATCGTGTTTTCTTTGATTACAAAATCAATGTGGATTATTAGCCAGTTAATAGTGTGGATTAACTGTTAACCAGTTAATGTAGATTAATCATTAACCGGTTAATAGTGCAGATTAACTATTAACTGGTTAATAATGCAGATTTTGTAATCCAAAGAAAATACCATAAAATCAAGAGAAACATCAAAAGTGCTTTATGTCCATCGCTAGCTACACATTTCCCCCATCTTTCAGGTAATTTGTGGATACCGTCCCAATAGAACTTTTCTTGTTTTGAGGCAGACCATTCAGAGACCCAATTTTCCACTTCTTAGTATGTTTTGAGGTGTTGCTCAGAAAGTGCGTGTGCCATTGCTCGGAACAAGTGTTAACCTGAAGGAGTAGTACAATAAAATAGCATACATATCAAATCGCATATATGTCAACATATGTGTAACTCCATCTATTGAAAAAAATCCGCATTATTAACCGGTACACCTACTATTCTCTAACCAGGACAGTGCTGCGTGCTTGCTCGTGGCCCCAGTATTGCCTGGGACGTGTCACACACATAACAGGCACTCCAGAAAGATATGTGGATTTGAACCCAGAACCCAGAACGTCAGAGGAGGGAGGGGACTTGCAGCCGTGGTACATGTGACACAAGAGGAAAATGAGGTACCTCAATTGGGCATCCTAATCGCTTTCCCTCTCTGGGCCTCGGTTTCCTTATCTGTCAAGTGAGGGGAAGGTGGCCTGATGCTGGGATTGCCTCTCCCGACTGGCACGGGTCCCTTTCATTTGCCGTTTGTTGCAATTGCACAGCCCGGCTGGAATGGCTGTGGTCCACTTGTGAGTTTTCTGCTCGAGGAGGAGGGGACGAAACTGTCCCCCGGGGTTGCTGTGGGCTCCTGTGATGGTTTGGGTTGTACTGTCCAGTGTGTCCAGTTCCATCTCTGAGAAGCATCTATGAAAGCAAGCACTATTTTCTCCCTTTTCCGGTCCCAGGCCCTTTCCCTACCCCCTGCTGAGGGCCACTTTCTATTACAACTGACTGTCTTCTTCGCTGAAGTGGAGCTTCTGAGAACCAAATCCCCATACCCTAGAGCAAGCTCGGCAAGCCTGGGTCAAGCCCTGGGGCCCGTTTAGCGTTCTAGGTGGCTTGCTGGAAGGGGGAGAACAAGTTGAGGGGAGGGGCCCCCAGGAGGATGAGTAGCTGTGGCTGTCACCTTAAAGGCCCTTCAGAGGTCACCTGTGTCTTGCCCAGAGAGGACCCCCAGCCTGGTGCTCTTGAAGAGTGGAGTGACCATGGTCCCTGCCCTGCCTTCCTGCCCAGTGTTTTGAGCACTCAGTGAACAGGAGCTGTGGGTGCTCCGTTTAGAAAGATTAATCTGGCAGCTGGGACAGCGAGCAGAAAGCTAGACTGGTGAGTTGTGGTATCAAGGCCTGAGATTCATTCATTTGTTCATTCAGCGTGTATTAAGCACTCCTGTATGTCAGCCAGTTATGGGTACTGGGGACCCAGTGGTGAAGACAGAGAAAAGTCCTCAGGAGTTTATGAACAAGAAGGGGAGACAGAAAAGAAAAACATGCCAGATAATGAGTTCTGGAAATGGCAGGATAGCTTGTATCAGTTGTGGATGAAAAAGGGGCCACATACTAAACTGACAGGCTCAGGGGAGGCCAGCATGGTGAGCTTTACAAACTTGGAGACCAAAAGTAACCACATCGGATGGTCTGAACTCAGTTGGTTAGAGCGTCAACCCCGTATGCCAAGGTTGAGGATTCAGTCCCCAGTCGGAGCACATGCAAAAATCAACCAATGAATGCATAAATGAGTGGAACAACAAATCGATGTCTCTCCTCCTTTCTCCCTCTAGATAACACCTTTGAAATGTCAGAGTAATCTTTTCCAGGCCAGGACCACCATGCAAGACCACCATTATTTTTATCCTTTTGCCCCCGTGCCATCTCTCTGTGCTATAGATGTTCATTGTTAACTATTCAGTACCCACCAATGCAAAAGAAGTTCATGTCTCTCTGTTTTACTCGTTTTTAAAATATGTATATTTATGTTCATTTTAGAGAGGAAGGGAGAGGGAGAGAGAGATATAAAAACATCAGTGATGGAAGAGAATCATTGATCAGCTGCCTCTTGCATGCTGCATACTGGGGATCGAGCCAAAACCAGGGCATGTGCCCTGACTGGGAATCGAACCATGACCTCCTGGTTCATAGGCCGATGCTCACCCACTGAGCCATGCTGGCCGGGCTCCCTGTTTTACTCTTTATCCCATCTCAGAGATTGCCCCCTCCTTTGCTTTCTCCTGCCCCCTTACTCTACTACCAATAGATTTCACGTAACCCTCCTTACAGCTCCTTCTTTGATTCTAATGTACAAAATAAGCCGCAAGACTGCCATTCTCTGGAGCACTTTCTAAGTCTTCAAGATTTTGCTTCCCAGCATTTGTTATCAGTTTGGCTCAAATAAAGTCATAAAAATTCTCTACTGGTTTGGAGTTTCTTACATTGATAGAGTCTAATCCTCTGGCAAGAGTGCTTATAGGCTAAGGATAAAGTATAAAACGCAGCGGTTTGAGAGCAGTCAAAAACAGGTAGATGCTGGGGAGGAAAAGAGATCTTTGAAAGAAAAGAAGCAGATGATGTGAGTGGCTCACGGAAGCCGTCCCCCCCCCAAGTACTGCTCCTTACAAGGCGTCAATGTAAGACCACCCAAATCTATAGAGAACTTTTATAAAAATTTATTTGCACTAAACAGAGGATATACCTGGAAGCCAGATCTCAAGACTGGGAAACATGCTCCCAAGAAATGACAGTTTGCTGCTGCTTTATGCACTTGGAATTAAGGAGGTAATGTAAGGAAGATGACATGAGGCTGGGAGAATGCAAAGTGGGGATTGGATTAGGGGATAGTTAATAAGATTATGTGTTCTCGTGAGGGTGGTCTGAAAAGAGACATTTCAAAGGTGTGTTAACCACCCCCATCCCCCCAAAAAGAAAAATTCTGTTAACCTAGATGCACAGAAACAATGGATAAGGCTTGCCTAAGGCAAGGATAAGCCTTTTACTAAAGCAGTTATTTGCCTGGGGTGTGATTACCACCATGACTTGCTCAGTTAGGAATTTATGATCAGATCCCCCTGTGAGGAAGCCCCTTTCCTCCACAAGAAGCTTAAACAGAAAGTGGCAGTGTTACTGGGTCAGAGTTTGAAGCCACCAGAGAAGCTAAAAATCAAGACGGAACATTCTGAGAGGAAGGAGCTATGGAGAGGTCCCCTTCAGATGCTCCTCGAGTTCATGGCAACCGCTAACTGTGCACGGGCAGTTTACACTGCGAGGCCTTAAGGCAGCGGTTCTCAACCTGTGGGTCAAGACCCCTTTGGCGGTCGAACGACCCTTTCACAGGGGTCGCCGAAGACCATCCTGCATATCAGATATTTACATTACGATTCATAACAGTAGCAACATTACAGTTATGAAGTAGCAACGAAAATAATTTTATGGTTGGGTCACAACATGAGGAACTGTATTTAAAGGGCCAGAAGATTGAGACCCACTGCCTTAAGGGATCCAGGAAAAATGGCAGCTGGGAGGCAAAGAGGTTTTTTTCCCCCCCTGCTGCCTGGTTCGAGGAAAATGTTTAGAATTCAAGTTCCACCAAGTTAGAGGGGCTTAGTTATTGCCTAAAGTTTTCCTTTGAAACTCCAGAAGGGCCTCACCTATGATAAAACCGAAGGCTAAGAGACACACCCTAAGACTAAAGGCAAAACCCAAACAACCCCACCCTAGCAAAGCCTAAAACCAAGCCTCTACACTACAGGATCCAGGTGATTCACCCGTAATTGAACTGCATGCCCGAACAAAGCAACATTCTTTTTAGGAAGATAAATCCAGGCTCCCTGGAATATGTCATCCACAAGGTTCCATATGGAATTTAACAGTCCAGACTCCGTTTACAACATTATTTACAATGTCCAGTTTATAATAAAAATTACCAGACATGCAGGCAGCAGGGAAAAGTGACCCATGATCAAGAGAAAAAATAGGCGCAAATAATCCAGATGCTGAACAAAAGATCAGATAATGATAAATGTCGTCAAGAGAATTACAGTCCAGGGACGTGCTAGAGAGTAACTGCGTGGACACTTTCAAGTAGGAGGTCATAGAGGGCTTCTCGAAAGATGTGGCTTTTTTTTGAAATGTGAAATGCCAAGCAGAGGACAACCGTGCAAAAGGCTCTGAGGCAGGACAGTCAGGCCTGTTCCAGGAAGGGCTGAGGTCAGTGTGACTTGCGCCGGGGGAGCAGTTTCATCTGATATCGGTCTGGTAGGCAGGACCAGACCATGTAGGATCTTGAGGCTCAGAGTAAAGAGTTTGACTTGTATTTGAAGAATGCTGAGTTGCCTTTCAAAGGACTTTAAGCAGGGGCTTGAGGGGTTGGGTATGGGGGGCAGCGAGTGGTTTGGGGACTTTTTAGATGGGAGAAAAGGATGGAGCCAATGGGGCAGAGCAAGACAATGACTCTGGGCTGGAACACTTTGGCAGAAAACCACGCTTCTGTCAAGGCTGGGGTAAAGGTGTCGATGTGCTGTGTGCTGTGAGTGCCTCCACCTCTCCCGTAAAATCTTCACTTGCCCGTGGAGGTGGGTTTGCTTTTGGGGGTGTGGCGGAGGGCTGAGATCCAGCTCCAGGCTCCTGGTTAATGTCTGTAGGTAGCACTGGCCAGCAGGGGCCAGCCAGGAGAGCCCTGTGATGGCTTCACGTCCTGCCTCTCTTTCTAGAGCCCAACGTCTTCCTCATCTTCAGCTACGGCCTGGAGGGCTGCCTGGAGGCCCAGGGCGGGCAAGTCAGGGTCTCCTCACACTGCAGTAGCAGTCTCCCTGCCCAGCGCTGGAAGTGGGTCTCCCGGAACCGGCTCTTCAACCTGGGTACCATGCAGTGCCTGGGCACAGGCTGGCCGGGCACCAACACCACAGCCTCCCTGGGCATGTACGAATGTGACCGGGAGGCAATGAACCTTCGCTGGCACTGCCGCACACTGGGTGACCAGCTGAACCTGCTCCTGGGCGGCCGAGCTGGCAACACGTCGAAGGCTGGCACCCCGGAGCGGGGCGACCAGACCCGCAGTGGCCAGTGGTCCATCTATGGCAGCGAAGAGGATCTGTGTGCTCGGCCCTACTACGGTGAGAGGCTGCTAGCAGCCGAGTGTCGGGGGGACTGGGGCCCCGAGGGACACACTCCCGGGTGACGAGGCCTTTTCCTCTGTAGACCTTCGGCAGTCACATCTTTAATTGTAATAGGAAACATTTTTGAGTAAGAAAACGAACTTCAAAGCAACTAATTAACTTTTTAAAAAAATTACAAAATTAATTTACACACATGTAAAGACCTCAATCAGTACAAAAGTGTATAATGTAAAATTTCCTACCCTAGGCCTACTCTCTAGGGCAGTGATGGCGAACCTATGACACGCGTGTCGGAGGTGAACATGCGAACTCATTTTTTTGGTTGATTTTTCTTTGTTAAATGGCATTTAAATATATAAAATAAATATCAAAAATACAAGTCTTTGTTTTACTATGGTTGCAAATATCAAAAAAATTTCTATATGTGACACGGCACCAGAGTTAAGTGGGGTTTTTCAAAATGCTGACACGCCGAGCTCAAAAGGTTCGCCATCACTGCTCTAGGGAGACGCCAGGGTAACCCCCAGAGGGCAGCTCCATCCTGGGGGGTCCTTTTCCTGGAAGCCACCCTGAGTGGAACCTGGGGAGGAGCGGTGCACAGTGGAGCCCCCAGGCCAGGGACCTGAGTAGGGCTTCCTTCAGGCCCAGACCTCTGTGGGTGACTTGCAGACCCCCTCAGCCAGCTGGAGTGTGGACAGCCCTATCAGGGGCATTGGAGGACCCCTCCCCAGCCCTGTGGGATGGGCAGCAGGACCTCTCCCAGGCTCCTGGGACCATCTGGTGGAAGAGGGAGCCTTAAAGCCATTGTCTGATGTCACTGCCCTTCCCCGCTCTGCTGACCCCTGCCCACTCCTGGCTCCCTGGGTTATAGGGGGTGGGAGCCTCAGGGGTCCCGATGCCAAGGCCCGGCTCCCCTCCTTGCAGAGGTCTACACCATCCAGGGGAACTCCCACGGGAAACCCTGCACCATCCCCTTCAAGTATGACAACCAGTGGTTCCACGGCTGCACCAGCACGGGCCGCGAGGACGGGCACCTGTGGTGTGCCACCACCCAGGACTACGGCAAGGACGAGCGCTGGGGCTTCTGCCCCATCAAGAGTGAGAGCAGGGCGGCAGGGCGGGAGGCTGGCCTGAGGGTGCGGGCGGCAGGACTTTGGGGACTGGGGTGAGAAGCGGCCCCTCCTCGCAGCGTGGAGCAGCCCGTGCGGGGTCTGCACTCCGTGAGGGACCCCCGTGTAGGTCCTGGCGCCCAGGGCTGGGGAGGAACCCATGTCCGGCTGTCACGGTGGCAGGTAATGACTGTGAGACCTTCTGGGACAAGGACCAGCTGACCGACAGCTGCTACCAGTTTAACTTCCAGTCCACGCTGTCGTGGAGGGAGGCCTGGGCCAGCTGTGAGCAGCAAGGGGCGGATCTGCTGAGCATCACCGAGATCCACGAGCAGACCTACATCAATGGTGAGGCGGTGGGCAGCCTGGGCCGGGCTGGCTGGCTGGGGTCTGACCCCCCTGGGACAGGGCAGGATGCCAGGACCCCGACACCTGCTCCTACCTCTGGAGAACCCTGAGCCCTTTCTTTTCTCTCTCTCTCTCTCTCTCTCTCTCTCTCTCTCTTTTCTTTTTGTTAATGCTCACCAGAGGATTCTTTCCACTGATTTTTAGGGAGAGAGGGAAAGACAGAGAAACATTGATGTGAGAGAAACACATCGATTGGTTGCCTCCTGCATGAGCCCGGACCAGAGCTTGGTCCAGAGAGGAGCCTGAAACTGAGGTACATGCCCTTGTTGACTGGAATCGAACCCAGGACCCTTTGGTCCACAGGCCGATGCTCTATCCACTGAGCCAAACTGGCTAGGCCTCCCTTTCTGCCTGCGGGGGTAAGGATGGTGTTGGGGGCAAAGAGTAGGAGGGCGGAGGATGGGCGACCTGCTTCTCATTGTCACCGTCTTGCTGTCAGGGCTCCTCACTGGCTATAGTTCCACACTGTGGATTGGCCTTAATGATCTGGACACCAGTGGAGGCTGGCAGTGGTCGGACAACTCACCCCTCAAGTACCTCAACTGGGAGAGTGGTGAGGCATGGGGTTTGGGGTACAGGGTGGCTTGGGGACCCCACAGGCACTGTCTCCTATTTATTCTTCAGAGTGGGGCTGGGAGGGGGCAGATTTCCCCCACCCCCTGGAAGGGCCCCACTAGCCCATGCAATGGGTTTGTGTGAATTAGGAACGAATGCTCAGGGCATAGGGCCTGGGCAGTGGACTGGATTTCAGCCCCCTCTACCCAGTGCACCAGCAGCCTGGCCAGGGATGCCGGGTGGGGCTGGTACCAGTTGCTGAGTAGAACTCAGGACATGTGGGCCCAGGTGAGAAAGCAGTGAGGCCCCGCGGGGCCCGGTTAGGGAGGGCTGAGCGCAATGCTGGGCATCTGCAGCTGGCTCATGCTTCCGAGGGAGCAGGAGGTTCCGGGGAGGGCTCCAGGGGCAGGGGTGTGAGTCTCTCTCCTGGGGTGCTGGCACCCTGCCCTCCCCACAGATCAGCCGGACAACCCAAGCGAGGAGAACTGTGGAGTCATCCGCACGGAGTCCTCCGGAGGCTGGCAGAACCGCGACTGCAGCATCGCGCTGCCCTACGTGTGCAAGAAGAAGCTCAATGCCCCAGCCCAGCCTGAGCCTCCCGGTGAGACTTGGTCCCAGTGCAGGTGGGGGTGGGAAGTGGGCATGGGGCTCATCATGGCCACAGCCACAGCCGGCCCAGTCTCAAAGCACAAGGTGACTCCCTGTTCTTTTTCAAATATATTTTCATTGATTTCAGAGAGGAAGGGAGAGGGAGAGAGAGATAGAAACATCAGTGATTAAGAGAATCATTGATTGGCTGCCTCCTGCATGCCCCACACTGGGGATCGAGTCCACAATCCAGGCATGTGCTCTTGCCTGGAATCGAACCTGGGACCCTTCAGTCCGCAGGCCGACGCGCTATCCACTGAGCCAAACCAGCTAGGGCCTCCTGTTCTTATTTAACAGTTCAGCTAAAGTCGGAACAAATTGGAAAGTGCCATTAATTCATTCATCTGGGGATTTGTTAAGAATTGTGTTCCATGCTGGTATTACTCATCTGGTCCTTGTGGAGGTCACAGTCTGTTGGGGGTGACAGACATCTCATCGCACAACTGCAATATCCTGAGCTATGTGCTGTTATAAAAACACGTGCAATGATGTCGGAGAAGGAATGCCTAGACAAGGAATGAAGCTTCTGAAAGTTGAGGAGGGTTTCAAGGACGTCACATTTGATTGGGGCCTTGCAAGTTGTGTCAGCTTAAAGAGCCATAAAGTGGTGTGAGGGAAGGGCATTCTTGGGAGAGGGAACCGCATGAGCAGAGGTGTGGAGGCATGGAAGTACACGGAAGTTTTAAGGTTGGGGAGTGGTCTGGTTGGAGTATAACTACTGACAGCAGGGTCCTGAGCCCAGCAGCATAGCTCGTCACCTGGGAGCTCGTCGTAAAGGCGGAGTCTCGGGCCCTGTCCCAGATTAATTCAACCAGGACCTGCATTTCACAAGACCCGTACCTGCGAGTCATGCGCATGTACAGTTTGAGCAGCACTGGCTCAGAGAGCGTGGTGGAGAGAACGGTTCAGAAAGGCAGGTTGCAGCCAGTCAGTCCCTGAAGGGTCTTGGCTGTTGGGCGAAGTTTGGGTGGGGCCAGGTAGGCAGTGGGAGCCTTTGCAGGCTTCTAAGCCAGGGAGTGTCTTGCTGACATATGTGATTCACAGAGCTCGCTCCAGGGACCTCAAGGAGGAGCTCCCAAGGGAGCGCGCATGTCCATAGGTGGCGGGAGGCATTTGTCAGCGGAGGTTGGAGGGGCTCCTGCAGGAATCCAGTGACCCTGGGAATGGCGAAGAGGGAATTTTTCCAGGCAAAATACAGCAAAACCAGAAAAAAAAACCCAACCCCACAAACTCACCAAAAGTAAAGAACTTACAGAGTGAAAGTTCTGCTTCTGACCATTAAAATGTTGCCCAAGACTGACTGATTCGGGGCTGTCAGCTCCGGCTTTCTTGCTTCACCTCCTAGGGGTCAGAGCAAAGGCTTACAACCTGGGCGCCCCACCTCTAGCTGGAGGGAGCCTGGAGCAGGCACCAATTCCGGGTCCTCCAGAAGCTCCTCTTTGAAGGAAGGAGGACCCCTGTGGGCAGGCCTAGCCCCTCTGTGGTCCCCCTAGATCTGGCCTCTCACCAAATTCTCTGTCCCCTGGGTGTCCCTGGCGTGGCCCCTGTGGCGAGTCATCTCACAAACCTGCAGATATGTCTATGGCTTTGGCCTTCCTCTTTCACCCCAGCCCACTTCTCTCTGGCTGAGGCATTTTTCTAGGCAGTTTTTCTTCTGCCTTTCCAGTCTCATCACTCAAAGCATGTCGGGCAACGTCGTGCCCCTGAAGCATCCACATTTCCTGAGCTCCCTTCCTCCTACACCCCAAAGCAGGCGCCTGGGGTCTGAACACCCACTAACCGCTGGTTCTGTCTGGGGCAGCAGACATGGGTCTTTGCTCCGTGGCCAACAGAGATGATTGACAGGTCCCTAGCCCGGGAGCGATCCGCTCTGGCTCGCAGCCCTGCCACTTTGCTGGGTCTCCAGGAAATGGGATGGCTGGACCCTGGAGCGGCTCCCAGAATGGAGTGCATCCCAGAATCCCAGCTTTGGGCGGTGCTTCGAGTGGGCACATGCTTTCCTGCCCAGCCAGGCAGAATCCTGCCCAAGCCTGACATTGCGGGTGGTTTGGTAAAATCTTATTTTCTTTTGCCAAAGTCCAAGCCAGGGCTTGTTTGTCTCAGCTGCCCTTGGACCCCATTCCCCAGAGGGTGAACCTGAAATGCAAGGAGGTGGGGGCGAGGAAGGGACCAGCTAGTCCATCAGCCCTGGGGAGTAGGGAGAGGACTGGGGGGATTAGCAGGTGGAGAAGTTCCAGCCAGGGACGTCAGCCAGTCAGCGGCTGACTTCACCTGCCGCCTACCTGGCCCCTTTCCTTAGTCCCTTCATCCTGGATCACCAGGGACAGCACGGAGCCCACGCTCAGTAGACGTTATCTGAGATAGTGACATTGGTTTCGTTTACTGAGCAAGGTGGACAAGAGCTACATTTGAACCTTGTAGCAGGAAACTCCACTACAGAAGAGGAAACAGGCTCCCGGGGCTGGTCTGTCCTGAATCCCTGCCCATCTCTCTCTGAGAGCTCCGGTTTGAGGGGCCAGTTTGAGGGGCCGTCCTGTCTTGAGTGGAATCCGCCACCACCTCCCGGGGCTCTGCCTCTGGGGCTCCAGCGGCCCTGGAGGATTTTATCTCTTCATCAGCATTCAGACCTGTCCTGGCGGGAAGGGCTGATGTGAGATAGGTTTGGGGAGGCAATGAGGTTGGGGCCAGTGGGTCAGTGCCTAGGCTGGGCGGCTTGATGGCTGAGCAGCGGCCTTGTGGGTCTCTGCAGATGTGTGGGCCAACGTGAAGGTGGAGTGTGAGCCCAGCTGGCAGCCCTTCCAGGGCCACTGCTACCGCCTGCAAGCTGAGAAGCGCAGCTGGCAGGAGTCCAAGAAGGCGTGCCTGCGGGGCGGAGGCGACCTGCTCAGCATCCACAGCATGGCCGAGCTGGAGTTCATCACCAAGCAGATCAAGCAAGGTGAGGGGCTGCTCGCCCACCACCAGTCTGGGGTGGAGGACAGGGCCCCCTGATGCCCATCCTGTCCTGCCCAGGAGGCTCAGGGACGGCCCCTTCCTCCCCTGCTGGTGGCTGAGGCTGACCTCTCATGTCCTCTCTCTCCTCCCGCCGGCTGCACCCCCAGAGGTGGAGGAGCTGTGGATTGGCCTCAACGACTTGAAACTGCAGATGAATTTTGAGTGGTCGGATGGGAGCATTGTGAGCTTCACCCACTGGCACCCCTTTGAGCCTAACAACTTCCGGGACAGCCTGGAGGACTGTGTCACCATTTGGGGGCCGGTGAGAACCCCTTCTCCCTATCACAGGGCCCCAAATACTCACCAGCCTTCTGGTGCTACCCCAGTCCTATTGGTACTGCCTGGCACCCCACCCCATGGCCTCTCAGAAGCCCCGTCTTCCCCACCAACCCTTCCACATGGGAGATCGCCAGTGTTTGACCCCCCTCTCCTTCCCCCAACTAGCTGGGTCACTTTGGGCAAGTTACTTAACCTCTGTGTACCTCGGTTTCCTCATCCGCCAATGGAACACTGATGGTGCCAACCTCGGGGTCATTGGGAGGGTGAAAGGAGTTA
The DNA here is from genome assembly GCF_000412655.1 of Myotis brandtii. Taxonomy (NCBI): domain Eukaryota; kingdom Metazoa; phylum Chordata; class Mammalia; order Chiroptera; family Vespertilionidae; genus Myotis; species Myotis brandtii. The sequence continues at coordinate 3,962,960 of NW_005354174.1, forward strand.
ATTCTCATGAAACCTTAGGCTACCCAGCAGGTGGCATCAGAGGCCACGTTATGGGACATGCTCCTGCCAATGGAACACTGATGGTGCCAACCTCGGGGTCACTGGGAGGGTGAAAGGAGCTAATTCTCATGAAACCTTAGGCTGCCGCTGTTCTCGCCGGCAGGTGGCATCAGAGGCCACGTTATGGGACATGCTCCACAGGCCAGGGTGCTCTGTGCAGGGTCCTATCCTCTCATGAACGTAGGGGGCGATGACTGTTTGCCATGGCTCTGCCTCAGAGGCGGATGGGCAGATGGAGGAATTGATGCAAGGCTTCAAGCAGAGATAAGAGACCCTTTAAAAAGGGACAATGCCATATGGACTACCCACTCCAGGGACAGATAGGACACACTCTGGTGAGATGCCACAAACCACTGCTTTTCAGAGATACTTGGAAAGGAGGAAGGGAGGGGAGGGAGGGAGAGAGAGAGAAAAAACAACATCGATGTGAGAGAGACACATCAACTGGTTGCCTCCTGAACACATACCAACCAAGGGTGGGAGCGAACCCAAAACCCAAATATGTGTCCTTGACCGGGAATTGAACCCGAGGTCCTTCAGTATGTGGGCTGTCGCTCTAACCATTGAGCAACACTGGCCAGGACTAGAGGGTGCTATTTGAAAATTTATAAACATGCCCAGCTGGTGTGGCTCCGTGGTTGAGCATTGACCTATGAACCAGGAGGTCACGGTTCGATTCCTGGTCAGGGCACATGCCCAGGTTGCGGGTTTGATTCCCAATGGGGGTCTTGCAGGAGGCAGCCGATCAGTGAGTCTCATCTTTGATGTTTATACCTCTCCCTCTCCCTTCCACTCTGAAATCAATAAAAAAAATATATTTTTTAAAAATTCATAAACAATTATCTGTTGAGAGTCTACTACGTGCCAGGCATTCCCCTGGGGGCTGGGGTACACAGCACCTCTGCCCTCGGGATGGAGCTGAAGGCAGACGCACAGCCCGTGGGGAGGCTGAGGACTGAATTCCTGCTCAGTGCCATCATCTGAGGTCCGGGTCTGGGCGCACAGTCTGCTCAGCCTGGCTCTGCAGGTACTGGCTGGACACCTTGCAGAGCTGGGAACCTCACCTGTCTGTCCTGCCATCCATTCCACCAGCAGTCTCAGCCGTGTTTATGAAATGGGCTATAAATAATCTCAAGGGGCGCCTCTTCACACTAGACAGTGCTTGTCAGTGCTGTGAGGCAGTTGCACATCAACTCTGTCTGCTCTCATCTGCCCCGTGAGGCTTATCCAACTAATCCTACTTTCCCCGTTTTATAGCCTGGAACACAGAGAGGTCAAGCCTCTTGCTCAGAATCACACAGCAAGCAGAGGCAGGGTCGGGTCTAGAAACCTGGTTTGTGAAGGGCTCGGGAGATTTGGGGGAGGAGGGCTGAGACTCCCTCTCATCCTGTGTCCCCAGGAAGGTCGCTGGAATGACAGTCCCTGTAACCAATCCTTGCCGTCCATCTGCAAGAAAGCGGGCCAGCTGAGCCAGGAGACCACCGAGGAGGACCACGGCTGCCGGAAGGTGAGGGTGCTTGTGGAACTGGGTCCTGGTGGCCAGCAGAGGGGCTCCCGGGAGAAGGGGGGCGGGAATCTTGCAGCCTCCCGCTGTGTCCGCCCTTCCTGGGCACACCCTGCTTCCCACTCTCCAAACTGCCCCTCACCAGGAGGAGTGGTGTTGGGTGGGGCGGGGCTGTGGGGGGAAGCAGAGTTCCCCACCCACAATCCTGAACCTCTTCTCCAGGAGGAAGCCACCTCCCAGAGAACAGGAGGTGGCAGTAGGCACCCCTAGTCTGACCAGTCTTTTTTTTTTTTTTTTACGTTCAGTTTTGGTCCATGTTTCTTCTTCTTCTTCTTCTTCTTTTTTTATTTTTTTAATGTTTATTGATTCTAGAGAGAGAGGAAGGGAGAGGGATAGAGAGATAGAAACATGGGCGAGAGAGAAACATCCATCGGCTGCCTCCTGCATACTCCCTTATTGGGGATCGAGCCAACAACCTGGGCATGTGCCCCCCCTGGGAATTAAAACAGTGGCCTCCTGGTTCGTAGGTCGAACTTCAACCACTGAGCCACACCGGCTGGGCATGGCCAGTCTTCACCTGAGTGGAGGCTGCCGGGGTGAGCCCGTGTCCTCTGAGCACCTTGTCTTTGCTGGCACACATCACGCCATCTGACACATTGGGTGCCTGTCTGTCTGTCTCCTCTGGAGGAATGAGGCCACTGTGGGGTCTCCCTCCTTGTGCTCCAAGCCCCAGGGGCTACCAGATGTTCAGGGAGGGAGGGGAATAAGTGAGTGGGGGAGTGAGTGTAAGGATGAGGGTGAGAGTGGGTGATCCACTCATCTCCCTCCTCCAGCCCCCCAAGTCCCCCTCCGGCCCCCAGCCAGCAGGGGTGTGAGAGGTGTAGGTATTTGTGGGGAGGTTGCTCAGAAAGGACACTTTGTGGTGTTTTGGCCCTGACATCCCCATCTGCTAAAGCCACAGTCCTACCAGCCCTTTGCCGGTGTGGTTCTTTGTTTTCCTTTGGATTAAGCCCTGTCACCACACCCCACCTGCACCCACACTCTTCCCCAGGGTGGAACAGGAAACACCAACAGGCACGACCTCCAGTGGGGAGGCGGGAGAGAACGGACAGGCCCGGCTGAAGAGTCTGGGGGACCAGCATGGTCGGGGAATGGTCTAGAGCCGTGGTCGGCAAACTGGCCCCTTGAGTGTGGCTCTTCCACAAAATACCACGTGCGGGCGCGCACGTACAGTGCGATTGAAACTTCGTGGCCCATGTGCAGAAGTCAGTATTTTGTTGAAGAGCCGGTATTTTGTGGAAGAGCCACACTCAAGGGGCCAAAGAGCCGCATGTGGCTCGCGAGCCGCGGTTTGCTGACCACTGGTCTAGGGGCTCTGGTCTGGCCTGGGTGAGGTGGCGGTGGGGGGAAGAGGAATTGCTACTAACTGCCCTGCACCAGGGCTGGCCTAGAATGTATGTGTTGGGCTAATTAGCCAGAGGTCTTAGCCCAGCCCTTCTGGGCATATGGGATTCTCCCCCCCCCCCCCCCCCCATACATACACATGCGCACAGTGAGCACACGCTCACCCACACACACCAGGTTCTCTTCTGCCCTGGCTCCCGCCCAGAGGGCCGCATCTCTCTCCCAACCTCCCCGCCAGGCTTCCCACTTCAAGGCCTGCTGGCGGCAAGGGCCCTGGCAGGCATCTGGAGTCATCGTAGCAGGAGCAGGGCTGTGGTGAGGACAGGCCAGCCTCTGTGGAGTGGGTTCAAGTCTGGGCTTACCTTGTAGTGTCTGTATAAAATCAAGTCACTTAATTTCTCTGAGCCTCATTCCTCATCTGAAAGGCAGGAGCAGAGCTCCTCAGGGTGGCTCAAGGGGAGAGGGGTCTGTGGGATGTGGGGACCAGGTGGGCATCTACTCAGGAGCCGTGGCCTTTCTCCCATCGCTCTGCGACCCCTCGCTGCGGGTCTGTCTCCCCTCCCACCCCCAGGCCAGTCACAGCCTCCACGTCCTCCAGCTTTTCCAGGCCCCGGAGGATCACCCCGCCCCCTCCATGTCCTGGCTGCTCTCCCAGCCTTTTGGCTCTGGTTTCTCAGCCAACTGGCCGTTTTCCCACTGCTTCTCCTGGTTTACATTTTCGAGAGGAGTCTGATGGGCCACTTATCTTTCTGTGCCCGGCCACAGGCGGGTCATGGGCTGCCTCCGACCAGCCATCCTTGGGCCCTGCCTCCTCCCCTGGTCTGGCAGCTGTGGGTAATGGTGGAAGGAGGAGTGTGGAGTGACAGGCACAGAATACAGCGCAGGAAGGGCCGTCTCTGCTGTCAGACAGGTCCTTCTGTCCTGTGCCCCGGCCTACAGCACATCCTGTGATGCTGCTGGCATCCCCTGCCCCAGGATTTATGGGTGAGAGAGGAGTGTCCTCCCCACAGACACCCCTCTTTTGCCCACTCTCTCGAGCCAGGGTTGGAAGTGGCACAGCCCGTCCTGCTACTGGCTGGGAGAGGACCAAGTGACCTACAGTGAGGCCCGGCGCCTGTGCACTGACCAGGGCGCTCAGCTGGTCACCATCACCAACAGGTACAGCAGGGGGTGGGTGCCCAGACCAGCCTGCACCTATGTCTTGGCCTCATCTGGCTCCTCCATCAAACAGGGTGGTGTCCTGTAATCCAGCACAGAAGGACCTGAGTCCTTTGGCAACTGGCTCCAGGGCCTTTTTCTAATATTGTCACAAGGAGGACTCCTGATTATTCAGCAACTCCAGTATGGGGTGGGTCTGGGCAGGGGCACAAACAGGTATAGGTGTGGGCTGGATGCCCAAGAGAGGCCTTGGCTGTGTCTAATTTTCTCTACACTCTTCTCAGCCAGGCACAGAGGGCAGCTGGGCTGCTGTGTGTTAGCTGCAGGGTCCCCAGGGGTCCCCACTTCCCTAACCGAGTTACTAATCGGACACAGCACCTTAGCTCCAGGAGCAGGGCCTCTGGCTTGGGGCCCAGGGAGTGGAGGGGGAGCCGAGGCCTGACCCCTTGACCAGCCACTTTACCGCAGGTTCGAGCAGGCCTTCGTCAGCAGCCTCATCTACAATTGGGACGGCGAGTACTTCTGGACCGCCCTGCAGGACCTCAACAGCACCGGCTCCTTCCGCTGGCTCAGTGGGGACGAGGTCATGTACACGCACTGGAACCGGGACCAGCCTGGTGAGCCCCGCCTCCACGGCACTCAGTCGGCCTCTTTCTCTGACTTCCGAGGGGGGCCTGTCCTGCCAGGACCCAGACCAGGGCTTCCCAGTGCACTGATCATTCACGCAGTGAGGGGAAGCCGCTAGGAGAACAGGGTCTGCAGCCAAAGCACCCGCCTCAGACCCTGACTCTGCTGTTTATTGGCTGCACATCTTTGAGCCTCAGTTTTCTCACCTGGGAAGTGGAGATACTGGTGCTTTCCTCATGGGATCGATGTGAGGCTTAAATGATTCATATATGTAAAGCACTTAGACTAGTGAGCACAATATAAGTGCTTGCTATTATTATTACCACTTCACATACATTATCTTTTTTAACCCTTGTAATAACCTGCTGAGGTAGATGGTGAAACAAGTTCAGAGAGGTTAAGCCACTTGCCTAAGAGCTCACAGGAGTAAACACAGAGTTAGGACTCTACCCCCATTCCCTCCCACCTGGGCCCCAACCTCACAGACTGTATCCCTGCAGAGATGGCCACGCTGCTGGTGGTGTCCCTCAGGGATGAGGGAGAGCCGAGGCATGGCTCCTCCTCAGCATAAAGGTGTCCCTTCTCTCTCCTTCAGGGTACAGCCGCGGGGGCTGCGTGGCCCTGGCCACGGGCAGCGCCATGGGGCTGTGGGAGGTGAAGAACTGCACCACGTTCTGGGCTCGTTACATCTGCCGGCAGAGCCTGGGCACACCAGTGACGCCCGAGCTGCCTGGGCCAGACCCCACACCCAGCCTTACTGGTTCCTGTCCCCAGGGCTGGGCCTCAGACCCCAAACTTCGGCACTGCTATAAGGTAGGTAGCCCTTAGGCATGAGGGGAGGGAGAGAAGGTAGAGCAAAGAGGCAGCTCACCTTGGGGGGAGGTGGGTTCCCAGTGGGACCCAGCCACGATCCATACGGTAGCTCCGAAAACACTTTTCCCCACATCGGACTACAGACAGACAGCATTTCTGGTAGAACTCCTGTCAGTGGGATCTGAGACCTGGCACATAGTAGGTGCTCAGTAAACGTTTGAGGAATTGATGAGACCATACAGATCATTGGTTTCAGAGGTTTCCAGAGTGGCCAGGCTAGAGAGCTTGACAAATAGAAAATCTTCAGCCCTGGCTGGTGTTTCTCAGTGACTAGTGTTGGCCCGAACACTGAAGGGTCGTGAGTTTGATTCCAGGTCAAGAGCACTTACCTGGGTTGCAGGTTTGATCCCTGACCCCCACTTGAGCCCATATAGGAGGCAACCAATCGATGTGTCTCTCTCATATCGATGTTTCTCTCTCTCTCTCTCTCTCTCTCTCTCCCCCCTCCCTCCCACTCTCTCTAAAAATCAGTGGGAAAAATATCCTCAGGGGAGGATTAACCAAAAAAAAAAAGTAATAATAATATAAAAATGAACTCCTTGGAATTGCATTTTAGATTTGGAGGGAAAACCTGTGTCCAACATCTTCATTGTCTTTGGCTCAGGGCTTCCATGAGATAGAAGATCTGAATGTCGGAGAGGGATGGTTGAGTGTCCATAGGAGAGGAAGTGGCCTGAATTTCGGGAGGTAATATGAGACCCAGCCTTGCAGCTTGTGCAGGGAAGACAGGCCTCAAGTATTCCCCACTCTCGTGGAGTTCCCCCTGAACCCTAACTTTCAGCCAGTTGCTAGAATGCCTGTCTATTGTCAAGCATTTGTCTGCTGGTCAGATAACGATATCTCCTGGCAATGTGGACTGCTGAGACACTAAGGAGGAGAACGGAGTCCTACTGCCTAGTAGTCCTATTGCGTGGAGTCCACAGCAAATTGGCTGTGATCTGAATCAAACCCCCCAGCTGGCCAACCTCCCGCATCCCTCCCCAGCCCCGATTGTGCACCGGTGGGGTCCCTTGGCCTGGCCTGCGCCCTCTCACAATCCAGACTGAGGGACCCTCTCCCTCCCTCCTCCCCTCCTGTGTGCACGAATTTCATGCACCAGGCCTCTAGTTTTTTTTAATAAAATAAGATCTTCAGGCTGCCTTTATAGAAATTGGGATTCACTAGGTAAGGATGGGGCCTGATAGTTTGTATTTTTAAACCCCATGGTTTTGGGAGCCACTGACGTAGTCCATGATCTTTTATCTGAAGTCCAGGGAGGTGAAGGGACTTGCCCACAGCAAATTGTGGCTCTGCTGGGGTGAGAGCCCAGATCTCCCTCTGGTTAGGGGGACTGGGCAGTGACGTGTTCCAGGAGCTGCTTGTCGGCTCCCTCCTCTGGGGCTCATTCCCTGATGAGCAGGTTTGTCTAAACTAGCCTGGAACCCTGTCCAGTGAGGCCCCAGCCCCCTCCCCACTGCTGCCATGGGAGCCGACTCCGTCCACACCTTTGGGGACCCCTGGACCTGCTGGGGTTGGACCCCAACATAGTCCATGATCTTTTATCTGAAGTCCAGGGAGGTGAAGGGACTTGCCCACAGCAAATTGTGGCTCTGCTGGGGTGAGAGCCCAGATCTCCCTCTGGTTAGGGGGACTGGGCAGTGACGTTTTCCAGGAGCTGCCTTGTCGGCTCCCTCCTCTGGGGCTCATTCCCTGATGAGCAGGTTTGTCTAAACTGGCCTGGAACCCTGTCCAGTGAGGCCCCAGCCCCCTCCCCACTGCTGCCATGGGAGGGCAGGTGTCTCCTGGGGAGGTGGGCCAGTGGGGACAGCTTGGACAGCTGAACTCTGCTCCTGCAGGTGTTCAGCTCAGAGCGGCTGCAGGACAAGAAGAGATGGGCCCAGGCCCAGGGCGCCTGCCAGGAGTTGGGGGCCCAGCTGCTGAGCCTGGCCAGCTACGAGGAGGAGCACTTTGTGGCCAACATGCTCAACAAGATCTTCGGGTACTGAGCCTGGGGTGGTGGCCTGCGTGCCTGTGTGTGTGACTCTGGTTTTGCAGGGCAGGGTGAAGGCTACTCCAATGAGGCCTGTGTGAGGGCTCGGAGTGACCTGTGTATCTGTTCCTAGTGCTAGGACCATCTGTCCCCCTCGAGGGGCCCTGGTGTCCCTGGAATCGGAGGCCTGGTGTTGCCCACCAGTGTCTCAGTGCCAGCAACACCCGCCTCCCCAGACTCACAAACTTTTACAAAAAGTAACTGCCCTCCCTCACCCTCCTCCATTGCAAAAGCTCGTTCAAGCTGATCCAAGTTGAGTGTTTTCTCCCCCACCCTACACCATCCCATAGTGACACACACTCCTCAACAAAAAGCGTTTCCTGAAAGACAGGAGGAGAACGGCTACAAAAGTGAGCATTTGCCCAGGGAGGTCCCCCCAGGCCCTCATCTCTGTCCTGTGGGCTCTGGCATCCTATGACACACACAGCACCTGTAAGCCCCTCAGCACCGGGAACAATCCCTGAGGTCCAGGGCCGTTTCCTCGCAGCAGACGTCACGATGACATTATTTCACTAGTAATTATAATAGCTCATATTTATCGCTTCTCACCTGACACCAGGTACTGTGCTAAACATTCACTCCTCCCAGCAACCCTGGGAAGTAGATACTATCATTGGCCCTGTGGGCTGATAGGTTGGGTTGGTCACCGAGCTGGTCCATGGGTGAACCAGGCCTAGAATCCAGGTTTACCTGCTTCCAGAGCCCCAGGTCCGTCCATCCACCCACTTCCTAAACTCCCTCCAGTGGAAACCTTCAGTCTTGTTGGCAGAGCAAACCCCACCCAAAGGGCAGCCAGGGAAGGGAGCCAGACCACCCACCACCCCATGAGCTGGGCGCGGGGTCCAGTGTCGGCCCCCCTTTCCCCAGGAGGGTGAAGCCTCGATGGAGAGGCCCCAGGCCCTTGGGACTAACCAGCCCAGAGCTGCCAGGGGCAGGGGGTTGATTGACACTTACTTCTCTCCCGCCAATCTCTTCTGTCCCAACCCCTGGGCTGTGCTGAAGTGAATCTGAGCCCGAGATCCACGAGCAGCACTGGTTCTGGATCGGCCTGAACCGTAGGGACCCCAGTGGGGGCCAGAGCTGGCGCTGGAGCGATGGCCTTGGGGTAAGAGAGGGGTCGGGTCCTGATGGGGTGGGCGGAGCCTGGTGGTGGGCGGGGCTAGGTCGTGGGCGTGGTCTGTTGGGGCGGGGCGGGGCCTGGAGAGGGGTGAGATTTGTCAGAGGTTAGGTCTCTACCTTGGGCTGGAGGGAAGGTAAAGGAAAGGGCCGGTGGGGGCGTGCAGCCCAGGTTGGGGGTTCCCAGCTCAGTCCAGGTCTCTTTTTCGTCTGTTCTGGGGACGGGGGCAGCTTGCGCCTCGTGCCTCAGGACCCTCTCCCGCTCTGACCCCGTCTGCAGTTCTCTTATCACAATTTTGACCGGAGCCGGCACGACGATGACGACATCCGGGGCTGTGCAGTGCTCGACCTGGCCTCCCTGCAGTGGGTGGCCTTGCAGTGCGAGACGCAGCTGGACTGGATCTGCAAGATCCCGCGAGGTGGAGTGGGTGGCCCTGGGGGCCTGGGCATGGGGCGCAGGGCGGCAGCCCGGGGGTCCAAGGGAGGGCCTCCTTTTCCTGCAGCGTCTCTGTCCACGTTGTTCTCTGCAGGCTCGGAAGTGCGGGAGCCGGACGGCAGCCCTCAAGGTGAGGCCCCCCTGTGCACCCCCACTCCTCCCCGCCAGAGCAGTCCAGAAAGGGGAAGGGGCATCACCTCCAGGGTAGGGCCTGGCTGGGACCGAATGAAGAGAGTTAGGGGTTCCGGCCAAGAGATAGGGCACCCTCAGCTCCATTGGTCTGGGTCTGCTGGACTCCCAGGCCCGCCTGCCCTGGCTCTGCCCTGGACCCACCCTGTCCTCCAAGGCCTGGCAGGCAGCTCCAGCCGGGCCATCACTCCCACGCTGGCATTGCCCCTGCAGGCCGGCGGGAATGGCTGCGTTTCCAGGAGGCCGAGTACAAGTTCTTCGAGCACCACTCCACGTGGACTCAGGCCCAGCGCATCTGTACGTGGTTCCGCGCTGAGCTGGCCTCCGTGCACAGCCAGGATGAGCTGGACTTCCTGGGACACAACCTGCAGAAGGTGGGCATGCGAGAGAGCAGGGGGAGAAGCGGGCACACAAGCGGGCAGAGCTAGCAGCCGAAGAGGCCCTGCAACTCTGACTTGCCCACCCGGCTTCCTTAGTTCTCCCGGGGCCAGGAGCAACACTGGTGGATCGGCCTGCACAGCTCAGAGAGCGATGGGCGCTTCAGGTAGGGGGCAGGTGGATGGAGGGCGGGGCAGGGGGCAGCAGGTGTGGGAGAGGGCACTTGCATGGATGGCTAGCCTCGGCCCCAGGCTGGAGGTAGGGATGCTGCACCACACAGACACGGATAGGCCTGGGTCTGAATTTAGATCTGCCCCTCGATGGCTGTGTGACTTCGAGCTAGTGACTTAACCTTTCTGGGCCTCACTGTTCTCATCTGAATATGAAAATAATGAGGTATTAGAAATAAGGTATGTGAAGTCCTTAGCACAGCATCCAGCACATTGTTGGGCACGAAATCATGGCAGCTGGAGTCACTCGTGAATAAAGCCCCCTCAGGACTTGGGCAAGAACATAATGATGGGCCAGAAGGGGCCTCATCCTAGGCAGGGCCCACCTACATACGAAGGGCCCGGAGCACACAGGTATCAGCCTTGGAGCCCTGCTCTGGGATTCTTAGACGACTTCTCTAGTGAGAGAAATCAGTGCCCCAGGAGGCACCGGGTCCTTTGGTCCCCAGCTGCACTGAGCACTGTAGTCCCACTTCTCAGCCTATAGATGAGCTCCTAAAACATGGGTCCTGCCCCAGCCCCTCTTCCATGGCCTTCATTGTTGCATACGGGGGAGGGGAGGCCTGGGCCAGTGCTGGAGTCACCCCTGCGTGGTGCCATTGCAGGTGGACAGATGGTTCCATTATAAACTTCATCTCCTGGGCACCTGGCAAACCTCGGCCCATCGGCAAGGATAAGAAGTGTGTGTACATGACTGCCAGCCGAGGTGAGGGCGAGGTGGGGCAGAGAGGGTGCGGAAGCTGAGGAGAGGGTCGATGTTGGGGGCAGTAAGGTGAGCCTGTGCAGGGGTCATCAGTCTCTTATCTTCTTTGTTCCCACAACTCAAGAAGGGCTAACCAGAGAGGGGAGGGCCTGTCCTCATGGTTCCACCGCCAGAGAACTTGAGTGCAGAGTTGGGCACAGGGACCTGAGCCCCAGCTCAGCCTCCTCAGGGCATGAGAGGAGAGTGCTGCCAGCCCTGAGTTGGGGGAGGGGGTGACTGTTCTCTCCTCCCCTTTCTGCAGAGGACTGGGGGGACCAGAGGTGCCTGACAGCCTTGCCCTATGTCTGCAAACGCAGCAACAAAACCAGAGAGACACAGCCCCTCGACCTGCCACCCACCGTCCGGGGGGGCTGCCCCTCTGGCTGGAGCCAGTTCCTCAACAAGGTAGGAGGTTGGGGGGGTGGACAACACAGGGAGTCAGGGGAGAGGACATGAACATGAGAAGCCCTAGCCTCAGGAGTCCTGGCCCTTGGCAGCATCAACATCATGGCCTCTTGCCAGTGCCCACCAACCTCTCCTGGGCCCCCCGGCCAGGGCTAGACTCCTTGGAAAATGACTCATGTAGTAGCACCTCCTGGTCATCCAAATCTTTTGGTGAGTTTTGTAGATCAGCAGTCGTTAAACTTTTTTTTTTTTATTAAAGACTTTTTATTGATTTTTACAGCCAGGGCTAGACTCCTTGGAAAATGATTCATGCAGTAGCACCTCCTGGTCGTCCAAATCTTTTGGTGAGTTTTGTAGGTCAGCAGTCGTTAAACTTTTTTTTTTTTTTATTAAAGACTTTTTATTGATTTTTACTGAGAGAGTGAGAGAGAGAGAAACATCGATGTGGGAGCAAAACATTGATCAACTACCTCCTATACACTTTCAGTGGTGACCAAGCCCACAACCCAGGCATGTGCCCTCGCTGGGAATTGAACCATTCACCCCTCAGTGCACAGGTTGATGCCCAACCAACTGAGCCACATGGGCCAGGGCTCGTTAAACGTTTTGATCTATTAGGAAAACAAAATACTGAACATAAAGTGTGTGTGTACATTATATATGTGTGTGTGTGTGTGTCTACAAAGATATATATTTACCTCCATGCGAATATGACTAATATATATATGAAAATATGCATGAGGACAAAACCATACGAAGCATGAGCTAAAGATTTAAATACAGTGTTTTTAAGTTTTTAACTTTTCCTGTCTTAGGAGTATGAAAAAATTGTGCTCACTCAAAAATCATCAATCATAATCACTATTATGTGGCTGAATGTTCCTCATTTAAAAACATCTTGGTCCGACACTTTGTGATTCATGACTCACAGGTCTTGTTTGAAGTTCAGATTATTTCCAAACATGATTTTAATGGTTGTTGCTGATTAAAAAGTTGCTTCACAAAAGACAAGTAGATGGAAGTGAAAGATGTTCATCCATCACTGGCTGGGCTTTCTGAGCAATTCTCTCCATTTTCCAGTCCTTCTACCCCTATTAAACAGTCTGCCTCATAAACTAACCAGAAAACCTGATCAAGTAGTTTGTGTTTGTTTTTAATTTTTTAAAATATATTTTTATTGATTTCAGAGAGGAACGGAGAGAGAGAGAGATAGAAACATCAATGATGAGAGAGAATCATTGACTGGCTGCCTACTGCATGCCCCCTACTGGGGATAGAACCTACATCCCCGGGCATGTGCACTGACCAGGAATCGAACCTGTGACCTCCTGGTTCATGGGTTGATGCTCACACTGGCTGGGCTTGTTGTTGTTTTTTTTAATTGTTGACAATTAGATGTCCCCCATCCCTGCTTTTGCTCCCCTCCACCCAGCCCGCTACCCACCCCAGGCCTTCAGTGCACTATTGTCTGTGTCCATGGGCAATGCATATAAGCATAGAAGTTCTTTGGTTAATCTCTCCCTGCTCCCCCATCCCCCTTCCCTCTGAGATCTGTCAGTCTGTTCCATGCTTCCATGCCTCTGGACTTATTTTGTTCATCACTTTATTTTTGTTTATTCGATTCCACATAGAAGTGAGATCATGTGATATTTGTCATTCTCTAACTGGCTTATTTCGCTTAGTATAATAATCTCAAAATACTCCCTTTAGAGTGAATTTCTTTCTAAAAGTGGTTCTGTTTGCACACTGGGCTGATCGGTCATTGTTTTCACTAGTGGCTAAAGGGAGCTGATCACAGGAAGAGAAGGTCACCATCTCCTTCTTGTTTGCGCTGGCACCATTAGCACAAGCTTCAGCCCACGCTTCTTTGCAGGATATCGTAAGATCACTTGGCCTGACTGTGAGGATTAGATCAGGTCACCTTAGATAATATAATCCGTAATTCTTTGTCATACGTTGGAGTACAGCCAGACTTTTAGTATCATGGAGCTCTTCCTCTCAGAATACTCAAGCAAATATTATTCCTCTTCTATTAAAAAAAAAAAAAGTAAGGCATGTGTATTATTAAGACTTTGGAAAATGCAGAAAGAAAATAAAACTCACCCACACTCTCCAGAGATAACCACCATCAGTATTTGTTACTCCCCTTCCTGCCTTCCCACGTTCATATTAAGTAACGCAGTTTCGTGGCCAGCTCCCCCCACCCCCTCCAGTGTTGTATTTGAGCATTTTCCCATGTCATTAAATTTTTCCAAAAATTATTCTCATGGCTTCTTCCACCTCATATGAAACAGAATATATCTTACATACATTCTTTCTCGATCGCACTGCCTCTGAGCAGAAAATGACTGTAAATCATTTATTTTCGAAGACATAGTCTTTACTTGATGAAGATTTCCCACACGGGGGGTTCCTTTAACCTTATGGAAGTAAGGCGGGTGGGAACAGAGAAGCATGACATGGCAAGAGCTAGAAGCTGCCGCCTCACAAAGGTCATTCAAAAACACAGATAAAAGTATCCCGTAGATAATCATGTATGTTCGAAGGGCAAGGTAACAGATTTCAGACGACACCTCCGAAGGCATTGAGCAAAAAGCGAGTCGGCGCTGTCCATCCTCCCGGTGCTTGGCCGGGTGCTGTTCTCACAGGCAGTGGAGCGTTGGTGGCCTGAAAAAGTCCTCCCATGCAAACCTCCTCAGGGTGTGGGCAAGTGCAAGCGATCTGCTGTGCCAGGTTCAGAGGGGGCTCAAGCCGTGTTCAAGGAGACCCCAGTGTCCTGGTTCTGAGAGCCCCCGAAGCCCCCCCAGGGCCCACGGCTGAGGGGTACATGGTGGAGTTTCTGGGCTGGTGGGACAGGGAGGTGGGGCTGGACATCACGCCTCCCCTTCCTCCCCCAGTGTTTCCGAATCCAGGGCCAGGACCCCCAGGACCGGGTGAAGTGGTCAGAGGCACAGTTCTCCTGCGAACAGCAAGAGGCCCAGCTGCTCACCATTGCGAACCCCTTAGAGCAAGGTAGGGCCAGCCCCGGGGGAGCCCCCAGTGTCCTCTGACACAGTCCCCAGAAATGGCGAGTGCAGATCGGGCAGGGGGCTGCCCTGGCGCTCACAACGCTCTCTTCTGGGGGCCTGTAGCCTTCATCACAGCCAGCCTGTTCAACGTGACGTTTGACCTTTGGATTGGCCTCCATGCCTCGCAGAAGGACTTCCAGTGGGTGGAGCCAGGGCCTCTACTGTACGCCAACTGGGCACCAGGGGAGCCCTCTGGCCCTAACCCTGCTCCCAGCGGCAACATACCGGTGAGGAAGCCCTCCCCACTCTCCTTGGCCACCCACCCCCTGCCCCGCCGCCCTAGCTTGCCTTCACTCCCCGGGTCCCCCCTCTTCCAGCTCTTTGCTGATAGTGCCTTTTGGGGGCAGTGGCACAAGGTGGAGGCAGCTGCTGGGGCTCCCCTGAGCAGCTCCTTCCCCCCAGACCAGCTGTGCGGTGGTGCTGCACAGCCCCTCCTCCCACTTCACTGGCCGCTGGGATGATCGGAGCTGCACGGAGGAGACACACGGCTTCATCTGCCAGAAGGACACGGGTATGTGTGACCAGCGACCTTGGAAACCCCAGCACTGGGCCGGCCGCTCTGGGCCATGCCGGGAGGAATGAAGCAGGGCTCCTGACCTCACCCCCAGAGTCTCGTATCTGCTGGGGAAGCAGATGGGCGGGAAGGCCCAGTGCCAATCAGAGGGAAAGGCAGGTCTTGGGAGGAAGGTTGGGGGAATGAAAGGCTGACCAGGAAAAACTAGACCCCAGGCATCCGTGGTGTCGAGCACCCTGAGGTCTGTCTGAGGCGCCTGCAGCTCATGCGTGGGTTCCTCTGCCCTGGGTTCTGGGGTAGGGACAGGGGAAGGCTCTAACTTGCTCCCTGGCTTATTAGCAAGAATATGTCATGAATCATAACCGTGACCAACACTCCCTGTGCCCAGTGGAGACCTGGTCTCTGCCTGAGACCGGGGGCTCCCCCAGCCTCATGCCTGGGGATGGGGTGAGGGAGGCAGAGCCCGGCCTGAGCCCCGTCTCCTTTCCCTGTAGACCCCTTGCTGAGCCCGTCCCCAGCAGCATCACCCCCTGCCCCGGGCACTGAGCTCTCCTACCTCAACGGCACCTTCCGGCTGCTGCAGAAGCCACTGAGCTGGCATGACGCCCTCCTGCTGTGTGAGAGCTACAACACCAGCCTGGCACACGTGCTTGAGCCCTACACCCAGGCCTTCCTCACACAGGCCGCCCGAGGGCTGCGTGCACCGCTCTGGATCGGGCTGGCCAGTGAAGAGGTCAGCTACCCAAACCTCCCCGATTTCCCTCCTCTCCCTTCCGAACCCCCTGCCTTCCCTGTCCCCACCTCCTTGGCTGGTCCCCTTCCTCCCACCCTGATGGCCGCCTCCTGCCCAGGGTTCCCGGCGGTACTCCTGGGTCTCGGAGGAGCCACTGAGCTACGTGGGCTGGCAGGACAGGGAGCCCCAACATATAGGGGGCTGCGCCTATGTGGATGTGGATGGGGCCTGGCGCACGGCCAGCTGTGAAGCCAAGTTGCAGGGGGCTGTGTGTGGAGTTCACCGTGGTGAGTGCCCACCCGCTAGGGTGGAGGCGTGGGTAGGACGTGGGCCGTCTGGGGAGGACTCGGGGCCACTTCCTCAATCCTGCACCCCCACAGGGCCCCCTCCCCGAAGAATAAACTACCATGGCAGCTGCCCCCAGGACCTGGCCGAGTCTTCGTGGATTCCCTTCCGGGAGCACTGTTACTCCTTCCACTTGGAGCTGAAGCTGGGCCACAAGGAGGCGCTGCAGCACTGCCAGCGAGGTGGGCAGGGCAGGCGAGAGCCCTGGGTCTTTGCAGTGGTGACCCCTCTCGTGGACACTCAGACCCCATGAACGCAGTCTCCAGGCTACACTCTTCCCCTAGGCACTCACACAGAAGTGCCCGTCGCATTCCCATAGACCAGTGGTTCTCAACCTTCTGGCCCTTTGAATATATTTTATTGATTTTTTACAGAGAGGAAGGGAGAGGGATAGAGAGCTAGAAACATCGATGAGAGAGAAACATCGATCAGCTGCCTCCTGCACACTCCCTACTGGGGATGTGCCCGCAACCCAGGTACATGCCTCTGACCAGAATCGAACCTGGGACCTTTCAGTCCGCAGGCCGACGCTCCATCCACTGAGCCAAACCGGTCACGGCAAGCCTTCTGGCCCTTTAAATACAGTTCCTCATGTTGTGACCCAACCATAAAATTATTTTCGTTGCTACTTCATAACTGTAATGTTGCTACTGTTATGAATCGTCATGTAAATATCTGATATGCAGGATGGTCTTAGGCGACCCCTGTGAAAGGGTTGTTCGACCGCCAAAGGGGTCGCGACCCACAGGTTGAGAACCGCTGCCATAGACAGACTGTAGGTGCCATTACATGTATGCACCCCTCCCGGCTATGCACACATGAATGCAGGGACCCCACACCATCCTCTACTCAGCCTGCCAGAGTGGGGGCTGGGGCCTCGGGGGGCTCTGCTGCCCGGGGAGATGGGCTTGCCCTGACGTGGACCTCGCTTGTGTCCAGTGGGTGGGACGGTCCTGTCCATTCGGGATGAGATGGAGAACGTGTTTGTCTGGGAGCACCTGCAGAGTTCTGAGGACCAGAGTCGGGGCGCCTGGCTAGGCATGAACTTCAACCCCAAAGGTGGGTACCCCGTGTGGGGTGTGGGGAGGGGAAAGCTCTGGCCGTAAGGGAGGTGCCCTTCACTAGGGCGTGGGGGGTGAGGACTTGTGGGAGGGAGAATGGGTACTCGAACAGGCTTGCTCTCTCCCACCTGCTCCTGCTCTGCCTTGTCTGTCCTCCCCGCACCCCCTCAGTGCCTTCTCCCCCACAGGAGGCACCCTGGTCTGGCAGGACAACACCGTTGTGAACTACTCCAACTGGGGGCCCCCTGGCCTGGGCCCCAGCATGCTGAGCCACAACAGCTGCTACTGGATCCAGAGCAGCAGCGGGCAGTGGCGGCCCGGCGCCTGCACCAACATCACCATGGGCGTTGTTTGCAAGCTCCCTCGAGGTGAGCGCCCTGCCAGGCATGCAGCTCAGCCTCCTCCCACCCCCTCGAAGCTGGCAGGGGTGGGGCCAGGGGCCACTTCTCCTTCTGCAGGAGACACAGAGCAGGGGAAGGCATGAACAGACAGGCCTGGGGCCGCGGGAACCCTCCCCCGGGGTAAATTGGTCTGTAGGAAGGACTGGCTCTTCCCCAAGTTGCTAAGCTAGACAGCAAACCCGTCATTTTGTAGTGGTTAAGGGCATGGACAGGGTTCAAGCCCCGGGCAGACCACTTACCGACTCTGAGACCTTGGGCCAGTTACTTAAACTCTGTGGCCTCAGTTTCCTCTTATGTAAAACTAGAGGCCCGGTGCACGAAATTTGTGCACTGGGGGGGCGGGGGGAAGGGTCCCTCAGCTTTGCCTGCGCCCTGTTGCAGTCCGGCAGTCCAGGAGCCCTCAGGAGATGTCCCACTGACTGTCTGCCCCCTGGTGGTCAGTGCATGTCATATTGAGTGGTTGAGTGGCCTTAGCATATCATTAGCATATTATGCTTTGATTGGTTGAACAGCCAACTGGATGACCCAACACTTAGCATATTAGGCTTTTATTATATAGGATGGGGATAGTAACAGAACCTACAAGATTAAATGAGCTAATGAAGTGTCAGCACTCAGCGGGCTCTATCTGGGTTTGTTTCTTCTTCTTCTGACTATTACTACTTCTACTAACTGCCCCCCCCCACCCTTCCCTGCAGCCCAGGAGAGCAACTTCGCCCCATCAGGTGAGCGGAAGGCAGAGCTGAGACTCCTCTCCCCCCCCCCCCCCCCCCCCCCCCCATCTGGGCGGCTGGTGGTGGGGCAGGGCTGTCCGGCAGTGGCGGTGCTTCTTGACCGAGGGGGTGTCCGTCTTGCCACAGCAGCGCTCCCAGAGAACCCGGCGACCCTGGTGGTGGTGCTGATGGCAGTGCTGCTGCTCCTGGCCCTGGTGACCGCGGCCCTGATCCTCTACCGGAGGCGACAGAGTGTGGAGCGTGGGGCCTTCGAGGGTGCACGCTACAGCCGCAGCAGCGCCTCCGGCCCCGGCGAGGCCACGGAGAAGAACATTCTGGTGTCTGACATGGAAATGAACGAGCAGCAGGAGTAGAGCCAAGGGAGTGGGCAGGCCCCGGGCAGGAGGAGCTGGGTCCGCTGGGCCCCCCACCAGCTACCAGTGCAGATGGCCTATGGAGGGATGTCCTTGGGAGCTGCTGTTGGGGGCTGGGGCTGGGCAGAGCCTGGGCTGGTGGGGTCCCTCCCTCCCATGAGGGCTGGGCTGAGCCCTGGCTGAGAGCACGTGGTGTCTCCCTTTTTGGCGTCCTGAGGTCTTGTCACCTGGGCTTGTGCCTCCATGGTAACCAGAGGCAGAATGGAAGCCTCTTTATCCCCAGCCCTCCCCCTCCCCCACCCCCACCGCTGGGCCTGCTGACCAAGCCCCAGAACCCTCGCATTGCAGAGCCTGAGGAGCCTCCGCTGAGCCCTCAGCCAGCCTCTGTCGCTTCTCTCCTTCCCACCTGGCAGCCTCAGCTCTGAGCCCCTTGCCCCGGTCCCTCTCCCTGCTTCTCACCTGTCCCTTCCTTCTGAGCCAGGGTCCAGGGGTTTGGGGAGTCTTCTTGCTCTGAGTGGGGGTCAGTTTGAGGGGTCCGAGCATCCATCACTCCTGTGCCTGCTGGGGTGGCCTTGGGGTGTGGCAGGGCTGGCCTGGGTCTGGCCTGAGGACCAGGGCTCCTCTGTGGTGTCAGCTGGACTGGAGACAGGACCAGGGAGAGACGCTCCACCTCCTGGGGCGACTGGGCGAGGCTGGGGTGTCATCTCCTGCCGGTTGGGAGAGGGCTCTAAAAAGTCCCTGAAGAGTCCCCTGTGGGGACCAAAATAAGTTCCTCTAATGTGTCCAGCTCCTGGCTCTGGTGTGGAGAGAGAGGAGGGGTTGGCGGAGCCTGGGACGGCTCCAGGGGCGCCCTCTTGTGGGGCCCAGAGGAACAGCACCCTTGCTCCTGGAGTGGCCCATGCCGGGAGCCCACTCAGTCTTTCCAAGAGGCCGAACCCCAGCCCACAGCGGAGTGTGCGGCCAGTCCTGGTGCCACAGTGCGGGACAATGTGAACATGGACTCAAAAACATGGTCCTTTTTTGTAGTTTTTTAATGTGCCTTTATTGTCGAAAAAGGAAAAAAGAAAAGCACACAAATAAAACACCTGTACGAGGCTTGCGAGAGGGGTTCCTGCCTTGTCCTGTCGTGGGCCTTGTTCCTCATATCGCTTACGAGATAAATGGCATTCCTGAGCTGGCAGCCTTCGTTATTTCTGCATCTACCTTGGCCCCACCGGGACACCCTCACTCTGGTCTCTTCTTCCCGGACCTTGCCTTTTGGGGCCTGCTCCCCCTTCTCTCTCTGTTCCTGGGGAGTTGTGAGGTGTGCATGTCTGTGTGTGAGGTGTGTGTGTGTGTGTGTGAGAGAGAGAGAGAGAGAGAGCGCGCGCTTGGGCAACTTAACTTTCAACAGGTGTAAATGGGAGAGCAGGACTCACCTCCTAGGGTTGTGTTAAGTCAGTGGTTCTCAACCTTGGCTGCACATTAGAATCACCTGGGAATCTTGTTAAAATCCTGATTTCTGGGCCTCATCCTCCGGAAATTCTGTTTCTTTGTTACTAATGTTGTGGCCCCACCCCATAACAAAGAAACAGAATTTCTGGAGGATGAGGCCCAGAAATCAGGATTTTAAAAAGATTCCCACGTGATTCTAATGTGCAGCCAAGGTTGAGAGCCACTGTGTTAAGGGTATTGGAAGATGAAGTGAGGCCATCTGCGCCTGGAGCCCGAGCTCGTGCAGTAAGTGCCCCACACATGTCAGCTGCTCCTGATATTTCTGGGCTGTGGCTCCCAGGGGAGCATTTGAAGTGCCCGGGCCAGCCCTGGGCGGGGGCTCCACACCATCCACCTCCCACGGCGGCCTCTGAGCTTCGGGGAAGCGCACAACTGTCCTTGGGAGCCTGGGCTCTGAAGCCACCCAGAGGCGGGACCGCCCCCCACCCCCACCTTCACTCACTCGGAGGATACCTGAGCCGGAGATGCAGCACAGAACAAAGGGACAGCCCTGCCCACAAGGGACGGTCACTGTGCCAGGTCAGCCAGGCGCTGTGAGGAGGGCTCACGTGGGCCACGGGGGGCGGGGGGGGGGGACACCGGTTGGGGTGGGTTCTGCCAGAGGGAGATGAGGGAGTGAGCGGTGCAGTCACGTAGGCCCGGTCCAGGACTAGGATCTGCAAGTGCCCGTGGCCCTGTTGTGGGAGTCCTTGGTGCTTCAGGGGACCAGCAGGGAGGCCAGGCTGGCTGGAGCTGGAGGAAGGGGAGGGGGGCGGGGGCGGGCCAGGAGGTCGGTGAGACCCAGTTGCCCAGCGGTAGAGCGTGTGGGTGTTGGTTTAAGTAGAGTGGACAGTTAGTGGGAATGGCTAATCTGATTGACCTTTGAAGAAGGTGGTTTGGCTCGTGACTTCAGTGGTGGACGTGTGTGTGTGTGTGTGTGTGTGTGTGTTGTGATTTTTTAAAACAAGTTTCTCCTGCTCTGAATAGGTAATAGGGTCACATGGTCCAAAGCCTAAATGACATAAAGAGGATACATGTTGAAAAGTCTCATCCTGTCCTCTTCCGGGTGGGGCTCCACTTCCTGAGCCGGAGCCCCAGCGGGGCCTGGGAGCTGCTTTCCTGAGCCAGAGGCTGAGGTCAAGCCCAAGGCCCTCCTCCAGGCTCCCCTGCAGCCCCAGCAGTGGCAACAGGACTTGGGAACAGGAGGGAGCCCCAATCCCTGGGGTGGGGGGGATAATGATGGATCCCCTTCACCCTGAAGTGACTCACTCTCCAAACTCAGGAACAGCTTCCTTTGTGGGTTCAGTGCCCTGTGGGTCGTGGGCCACAGCCCAGCTGCGGGGAGTCACCCAGAGGCGGCAGCCCTTGCCCTGGGAGAGAAAAGCTGAGGAGTGATGGCAGGCTCTCGGCTCCTGGGGTGGCAGGGGCAGCTGAGGAAGTGAGGGCCCAGATGCCCCGTGCTGCCTGCAGGCAGTGGTTGGTTGAGTGACCAGAGGTTTATTTTTATTTTTATATTTTATTAATCTTAGAGAAAGGGAGGGAGGGAGGGAGGGAGGAACACCTTTTGGTGTACAAGACGGCACTCCAGCCAACTGAGCCACACCGGCCAGGGCGAGTGTCTGGAGGTTTAAATCCCCCCAGAAATACCTGTCCTCACTCCTCTCTCCTTTGCTGGGGGCTGAAGTCCTTGCCAGAGCCATGCCCCGACCCACAAGCATTTCAGACGTTTCATGGGTCTCGGGCCCCCGCAGACCTTGTTCTAAGCCTCCTGGCTGGCGTCTCCCCGCTGCCAGAGGACAGTGGGGGCCGGGGGAAGGCTCTGGGCCCGGCCACTCGCCCGGTCCTAGCAGAGCACGTGGCAGAGCGTCCTTTCTGTCTGCTCATTCCAATTCACTGAGCTCTAAACAACCCATCTACGTGCTCTCTCTGCTGGGAGGGGGATGCCCTGAGACCCATCCCCGTGGGCCCCGGGCAAAGGGCACTGTATGCCAGGCACTGAGCCCAACCTCGCCTGGCAGGACTGAACCGGCCCAGCTCTGGCCACCTGGACGCTCAGTGACGGCTCACGGAATCCATGAATGAATGGGAGCGCGGTGTCAGGCCTTTAACAGCCTCTTCTTGTCAGGGCAGAGTTGCCTCCTCCTAGGTGTCCTGGCAGAGCTGGCCTGGCCCAGTGGGCAGCGCTGTGAGGCCGCAGGGGTGAGGAGCCGGCCAGCCACACCACATGGCGCTCCTGGAACGGAGCTGCCCGAGCCCTGCCAAGCTGCCTTGAGCACTAGGGCTGAGTCTGTTGCAGGGACAAGGTAAAGATTTTATCTTCAGGGAAGACCCCAGGAAAGAAGGCAGGAAGAGGGAGGAAAAGAGAAGGGAGTTGGGATAAATAAGGAGAGGCGGCCAGGGGGCCGGCATAATGTCCAAGTGCCCAGATGTTCAGGCCTGGCCTGATGTTCTTTGTCTTAGGGGCCTGGGCTGCCAGGAGCCCCAGGAAAAGGCCGACCTCAGTCTTGAGCTGCAGATTTCAGTCCCTCCTCGTCCGGAAAAGCAGGCGGGGTGCCGGCCCTGGAGAAAGGAAAGGACTTGAGGCGGATTTGGTGCTGGTGCAAATAAATGGACTGTTTTCCGATATCGGGCCGTGGCAGGACTTCAGTTTTAGCCCTTAAAGGGAATTCTGGGTGGTGAAGGTTATCTCGTCCTCTTGGCATTCCTCCTCTGAGTTCTGAGTTGTTACGGAGCAGCAGGGATTGTCGCTGTATGTCCCTGCTGGCTAATGCAGAGAGGCCCTTCTGTCTCTCTGAGGCTTGGGAAACTTTGGATGGTGTCTTTCCTCGCCCTGGAACCGCCTCAGACATGCCATTCCTCCACGATAATGATAATCATCCTAATGCGTATTGGGTAGTTACCACTGCTGCCCTGTTCTGCCTGCTTACCATGAATGAACCCACTTCATCTTCTCAACACCCCCGAGGTAGGTGCTGTGACCCTTTGTACAGATGAGGAAACTGAGGCACAGAGAGACGAACTTGCCCTGCCACCGCCCCTCCACCCTCCCTGCACTATGGAGAGTGTTGGGGGTGGGCAGCGGGTCCTGGGGAGCCCCCCTTGCGATCTTGCAGCCAGTCTCAACCTGTCATCTCTGCTGACGGTTTCAGAAGCCTCTCTGGAGTTGAAGGCCCAAGAATGATCTCTTTCCTTTTGTCCTGTGGCTTCCCTTCCAAGGCCGTCTCGGGCTTCCCCAGCCAACCGGAAGCAGCGCGTTCCTACCAACCCCCTTGTCAGTTGAAATGGCAGAAAGCGAAGATGAGCCTTCCCAGACCTAAAATTTAGCATGCACACTGCCTTTATTTCGCTCACCACCATGATCCAAATGCTCAATTATGTCCAATTTTATACTAAGGGTGACATCCTTATGAGCTCTCTTAGGCTTTTCTGATCCCTTGGACACTTGATAACAGATGCACAAAATAAATCAAGACGAAGCACAGCCTCAGACACGGTCCCTGCTCTGGCAGCTTGCTGCTGAGATGCTGGGTGCAGTTCCCAGGGAAGGCGCTAGGTGGGGCCATGCTCACTGCTGCTGGAAGGGCTCATTGCAGAACAAACACGGAAAACTATTTCCGCTTTTTTCCTAAAAGTGAAAAAACTCTTCAGATTTTCTTCGGTTATCGAACACAGATACTGATGTAGCTTTATCATGAGAGTGGAGTGGCGGAAAACGAACTTTCAAAAAGCGGGGGGCGGGGGTACTTCTATCAGGGTAGCCCGGGCTGGGGTGGGATCATGGGGGAGAGCGTTCAGAAGGCAGAGAGATGAGGTGGGGGCTCGATGGATGCATAGACATTTACACTCTTGGATGTTTTAAAGTTCCCATTTCTTTCCTTAACGGGAGTGTGCTCTCCTCCTACTGCCATCAGCTCTTCTGGGTTTCACTTGCCTCATCTCACCAAGTGTAGGTTGGTGGCTTTTGGTAGCTCCCTCCTGTCTGTGTGGAACCTTAGCTCCCTGACCTGAGCATGGGGCCCCCTGACTCCCCTGCCCAATGACCCTACTCTAGCCAGATGCTCCTGTGTGCACTCCCGGCTTCTTCCTGCCCCCACCTCTTGGCTTGCCTGGGCTCCATTCTTCAAGGCCCTTTCTGCTATGCACCCGACTGCTGGAGCTGGTTAAGGATGCTACCCTCTCAGGTGGTCCAGAAGCATGGTCTTAGCCACCAGACTGACTCACACCCTGTAAATTTGGGCGTGTCATGCCCTGGAGCTTAGATGTTGTGAGGATTAATTTTATGTGTCAAGTCGACTGGGCTAAGGGACGCCCAGATAGTGGGTAAAACCTTGTTTCTGAGTATGTGTGTGAGGGTGTTCCGGGAAGAGACTAGCATTTGAATCGGTAGACTGTGTAAAGAATATTGCCTTCCTGGCGTGGGCGGACATCATTCAATCCGTTGAGGGCCTGAATGAATGAAAAGATGAAGGGCAAACTCTCTCTGTGCTTGAGCTGGGCCATCCATCTTCTCCTGCCCTCAAACATCCATGCCCCTGGTTCTTAGACCTTCAGACGGAGACGTGGACACAGGCTATCGGTTCTCCTGGTCCTCAGGCCTTTGGGTTTGAACTGAAACGACATCACCAGCTTTCCTGGGTCTCAGCTTCCAGATGGCAGGTCGTGGGACTTCTCAGCCTCCATAATTGCATGAGCCAATCCTCCTAATACATCTCTAACTATATATCTGTTTAAATCCGATTGGTTCTGCTTCTCTGGAGAATCCTAATACAGTGGGGCCTTGACTTGCGAGTGTCCCGTCTCTCGGCCGATTTTTTGCTTTGAGTTGCGAGCTAAAATTCGGGTTACGAGCCAGCTTCAGATACCCCACCGCTAGTTGGCGCAGCGAACGCCACAACATCAGCCCAGCATCACGTGTCATTGTAATGGTGAAAATTGATTTGACATACGAGTAATTTGAGTTACGAGCTCCGTCGAGGAACGAATTAAACTCGTAAGTCAAGGCCTCACTGTATAGGGTTTCCTCCCATGTAACATGAGGTTAATGATACCTGCCTCACAGGGTTATTGTGACGACGAGAGATCAATGCAAAATGTTTATCACCTGCCAAAGTCCTCTCCAGCTGCCTTCAGTCAGTCTCCATCCCTAGTCCCAACCCCCATGACCACTGGTCTGTCTCTACAGTGTGGCCTTTTCTAGAAATTGCATGTAAATAGAATCATATGCTGTGCAGTCTTTCGTGTCTGGCTTATTTCACCTAGCATAATGTTTTTGCATTTATCAGTAGTATGTGCCCACCATCTTTTATTTTTTGACCCCCTCTCCCCCCACAGACAAACAGAAACACATAATGTTCTCTCTTCTCATGAGCTTTCTCTGACCTTTTTTCACCCCGTCTGACCTGGTCTCTGGGCCCTAAGAGGAGAGCAGAGTGGAGTCCACACACCAATCAGGTCCTGACCAGCCCCCGGGGGTCCGGGATGTGTCACCCCTCCCGATGGTGGTGGTGGGGAGCAAGGAGAAGTGGAGGTGGGGGGGGGCGCTGTGGGCTGTGCTTCCCTCTCCTCCCAGTCAGAGGCCCTGAGCCTTTGTCCAATGAGACTGAAATAAGCTTAAAACAGAGTTGGGTAAATTAAGTCGGTTTACTGAATACGCACCTCGATTCCACTCAGGGTGGCAGCCTGAACAGGTGCCCTCAGCAGAGGGACCCCAGGCCGTTGGGCCTGTCAGGGCTGTGGGGTCCTTTGGGGCTTCTGGGCTGAGGGGCAGCAGCAGGGCAGCCTGTGGGTGCTCAACAAGCCAGGCTGCTTGGCCTGTGCTGTCGGGGTCTTGGCTGTTGCTGTCCGTAGACGCTCAAGCCAAACCCCAAGAAGGGAGTGGCATAAAGTAAACACGGTAACTGCAGACACATGGTCTCGGTTTCAGTAAAGAGGAGGGAGGGAGGGAGGGAGGCACCTGGGGGCATAGAAAGGGCGGCTGGGGGAGAGGTCTCCGCCGAGCTCCATGGCCAGCTCCTTGCTAGATGACCCGCCTGTTGCCTTCATAAATGCTGTTTTCATTTCCATCTCCCAACTCGGAATCTGGAAAGCAAGAAGATCTCTCAGGCTGCAGAGCCACAGCAGACTGCGGGATCTGCCCTGGAGGGGCGTGCCATTGCTGCCCCTCCCGCCCCCACCCCAGCCCTGGTGGCCAGCCACACACGTTGCTGCAGTGCCTGGAACAGTGTGGGGAACAGAGATGGCAGTCTGGGGCTGGGAAATTCCTAGACTTCCCACAGGCCAGGGCAGCTGGACTGTAAGCCCCTCAACAAAAGCATCTTATTCATCTTCAGATCCCCATGGGGCCTGGTGCTGCAAATGTTTGCAGGATGAATAGCTGGAGGAGGCTCTCGGGGTAGTGCCCCCACACGAACTCTCACTTCCTTAACTTGTCAGGAAGGGGGGCTGGGGGGATTGGCCTAGGTTGTAAAGAAGTCTGCCAGGGATCAAGTGGCTGGAAGCAGAGGGCCATGTGATGGGAGGGAAGACAGAGAGGCAGTGGGATGGCAGTGGGGTCTGAGTGAGGAGATGGAATGGGGGTGGGGGCTCTTTATTCTTGGGGGAAACTCTTGTTCTCAATACATTTCTTTTCCCATTGGCTTGAGTGAGTGCCCCCTGACTGTTTGGAAACAGTTTTTGACTGTGGAAGAAGGGCAAGGAGTAGGAGCAATTGACAAATTGACATCCCCCCATCTTTACCTGGACCCTCTCAGCTTCTCCCTCCGCCACAGGAAGCCCCAGCCCCACAAGCTTCCCCGTTTCCTCACTCACCCTGTTCTTTCCCTCAAAGGCAGTTGCCTTGACTTGTGCAAATGGGGAGGTGCTCTGGCCCAGCCTTTGGCCTGAAGGCCTCCTGCCTGCTCCTGTTCACACCTGGATTGATAGCTGCAGGAGGCATTGTTCCCCTCCCTGGCCTTGGGCTTGGCTGTGGTGACAGTCATTCGTGCCAGCTGGGCAGCACTGGCAGGGGGGCTGGGTCACAGACAGGTGTGACAGGTTGTCAGATCTGGGCACACCCACCCAGGGACTCTCCCCAGCTGCCCTCACCTCTGTGCCACCTGTGCCATTTATGTGTGGCTTCGGTTACCAGGTGCAGGGGCGGGGTGCCTGGTGAGAAGGTTGGCATGGGCACCACAGAGCCACAAAGAGGCTGGCATCTCTGTGCCACCTAGTGGGCCCCGAGGTTTTGCCTTTTCTCCTCGTTTTCCTGAACTGAGCTAGGGCGGCAGGTCACACTGTGACTCAGCTCTGGCAGCCGCTCTTAATGAAGTGCTGCCAACCAGGTGAGGCGTGCCAGGCTGCTGGGGACCAAGGAAGAGTGCGGCCCGGGGGAGGGTGGAAGGCATGCGGCTCTGTGGCTCTTTTCTGGATCATGGCTCTGGCGGGAAGCCAGGCGAGGGCAGCATGTGACCAGGTGCCAAGACCGGCCCTGCCCAGGGCTCTACTCCACCTCAGCGGTGCCTGCCGGCCTCTGGTGTGTGTACAGGGCTGGGGGCAGGTGGAGCGGACCTAGATCCGCGTTTCCAGGGAGAACTGGCTGCCCCCACACTGGGGCTGGTGCAGGGGAGGATGTGGTCCTAGAGCTAGTCCCAGATTCCTGAAGTAGGATGGCAAATGGCATCTCTCTATCCCAGTGGTTCTCAACCTTCCTAATGCCGCGACCCTTTAATACAGTTCCTCATGTTGTGGTGACCCCCAACCATAAAATTATTTTCGTTGCTACTTCATAACTGTAATTTTGCTACCGTTATGAATCGTCATGTAAATATCTGATATGCAGGATGTATTTTCATTGTTACAAATTGAACATAATTAAAGCATAGTGATTAATCACAAAAACAATATGTAATTATATATGTGTTTTCCGATGGTCTTAGGCGACCCCTGTGAAAGGGTCGCGACCCACAGGTTGAGAACCGCTGCTCTAGAGGAACGCGGGATGGCAGCATCGCAGCCAGGGCACTTGCAGGGGGGGCTCCCAGGATCCCCTCCGTGGAGACCCCTTTTTAAGCATCACCCCAGGGATGCTCTCCTCCTGCCCTTCAGAGACGCCAGTCTTCCCTGGGCCCCGTATGTCCCTGCCCCAGCTCCGTGGGGAAAAGGCTTAGTCGTCAGGGCCTCCCGGAGCAGGAGGGCGGCAGCGGCCCATGCTGGGCACTAGGGGGCGCCCCT
>NW_005354174.1:3991147-3993579 GCF_000412655.1 Myotis brandtii
TCCTCTCCAGCTCCCACAGCCGGCTGCTGGCTGTCGCGCCCTTTCCGGAGCTGGGGCTCTCGCCAAAAGCCGCGATTAGGACCAGCGAGACGAGGCGCAGAGGCGTTTTCCGCGAGAGGGGGTGTGTGCGCCCGCGACACAAAGGTCTTTTCTCGACCCCACCGCTCCCTTCCCGCTCGCTCCCAGCCGGGTTCCCGGAGGGGGAGCCACCGGGGAGGGATCGACAGTGCTGGATGGTGGGGGTGGCCGCCCAGAGTGGCCCCCGAGGACACGGCGGTCGCGCCCAGGACTAGGACTCTATGGGCTCCTTTTGTGAACGGAGGGAAGGCCCCCTCCCTCCCTCCCCGCGTCTCTGAAAATGGCCCCCCCTACACCCCGTTTCCCGGAGGAGCGTGCCCTGAACAGTAAACTGGGTTCTAGAGGCATCGTCTGGGCCTCGCCCTGAGCAGTTGTGAGCTGGTTCAGCTTCTCCAGGCGGGTCTGTGGGGGTTTCCCCAAAAGCATCCCCCCTGACCAGCTGCGCCCTGACCACCAGAGGCTCGCCCCTGGGCCTGGGCCTGACCCGAGTCCCTGGGAGGGGCCCAGGAATCTGCTTTTGGTAAGTCCCCAGGTGATGCTGACGGCAAAGCCAGTGTGTGTGGGGTTTACTGTCCTAACCCTTTTAGGGCGGTAACATCGCTCCCTGGAATAGCCTCTGGCGACGGAATTGTCACATTCGCGCCCCCCCCCCCCCCCCCCCCCCCCCCCCCCCCGTTTATTCTCCCTGCAAGCCCTCCTGCTTTCATTAACCACATCTTCCCCAGTGGGGGTTCCTGAGATCATGAGCCTGTTTGAAGGCAGGTTTGCTTCCTAGGAGGGACCTTTCTCAGGAGGCCTGGCTCAGCCTCTGAGTCCAGAAGACCCACTTGATGGGCCCGAATGGTGAGGAAATCCAATAAAAAGCCACCAGCTTGTGACTGACTGTGGTCCCTTCCGGTGATGGCTAAAGAGCCCCTTCCAGGGTTTGGAAGATAACCTGAGAGGCTGGAGAATTCCAGCAAAGGAAAAGGAAAAGGAAAAGGGAAAATCCTGCGGCGAGCCATCCTACCCCGACACCACCGTCTCCCCTTTTCCTTGCTTTCAGGGTGAGCTGGAACCCTTATCCGCTCCGGGTCAGTGCTTGGACTCGCCTTTATGACCTGCTGCTGCTAGTTTCCCAAGCTCGGTGGGGTTATTTTTGCCTCTGGGTGGTGGTCATTACTTCCTTCCACAGTGTTAGGTTCAACACAGCGACAGAAAAAGTAAATTAGCAAACACCCTCAAAATGGCAGGACTGACCCCAAAACCTACTTTCATTTTCTTCCGGTCTGGGTCGTGGGAAATTTCTTGACAACTATGAGAAAGAAGACAGTGAAAAATGAATTGTCTTTCCAAGGCCACCGTGAACAGCTGTATAATTCCCTAGACTCGGGGAGGTTCTCGGAATGCCTAACCATCACCTTAAAGGGGCAGGGAAAATGCGTGGAGGTGCCCGGAGCACGCTGACATTCAGCAGGCAGGGCTCAGCCGGGCCTAAGGACGGCCGCAGCATCACCCGGGTCACCTTTGCCAGTCAGCCCAGGGCTTCTAATTTTGGCAGCGTGAGCAGACTTGCTTCCTCTCTGCAATTGATCTGAAGAGCAAGATCCCATCCTGATGGTCCCAAGCCCATTCTCAGGCCGTGTGGGGGTGAAGGCCTTGCTAATTGGCCACTTGCCTCAGCACTGGCTTTTAAACAATCGCTTGTATTCTCTGCCCGGCAGGAAGCAGCAGGCCCATCAAGGCCTTGGGCTCCCTCTTTGTTCTGACTTTATGGCATTTTATGCCACAATAAGAAACACTGTGTACTCCGTGGGAGCCCATTGTGCCAGGCTGTGAGGATGTGGGATCGGCGGAAGGCTGGTGCTCTTCCCCCAGGAGAAGAGGGGTTTTGTGACAGGCTCGAGGACAAAACAAGGGGTGCCAGACACTGTTGCTGGGGCAACAGGCTGCCCAGTGTGGAGGCAGCCTTGGCCTCTGGGGCGCCTCTCACCCACAGGCCAGGAAGAGGGCAGGAGAAGGATGGAATTTCTCATAGTGTGCCGTCCCAGTCACCCGGTAAATTATACATCAGGGCCGTGTTAACCAGCCTCATCCTGTCCCGAGACGCTGTGCCAGGTGATCACATCTATCTAAACCAGCGCTCACACTCCACCAGGAAAAGCCATCTTGGTGAGTGTGGGCCAAGGGTCGGCCTCCCGTATTTTGGGTCGATCTGGTCCTTGGAGGCCAGACTTTTGGTTTTGTAGAAATGGTATGAATGGGGAGGGCTTGGGAAAAGTCCACCCAGCCTCCCACATAAATGGGTCAGTGCGAGTTGAAAGCTGCTTCAAATCTCTACCTGCCTCCCAGGCCAGCCGCTGCCTTCCCCTCCC
>NW_005354174.1:3993613-4001625 GCF_000412655.1 Myotis brandtii
GGTGAAAGTTTTCCTGCAGGTGCAGTGGTAATACAGCACACCTGGGGCAGGAGACAAAGGCGGGCCTCACTCCAGCAGAGCACTTTCTGCCCTTTGCCTTTTGCCTTTCAGCACACTGACTGGGATTCTCTGTTGTTCTATGTAGTTTAGTGAATTAGGCCCCTAAGGGATATAGAGGAGCTGCCATGGGCAGGCAGGGAGAGAAATGCAGGGCATAGGTACATTTCATGGGGGGAGGGAGGGAAGCCTGGTAGAGATAAGACGTATGGCTATGAGGACTCCCAGGACAGGGGGCTTTTGCTGAAAGGAAGAGAGGACTGGGAAGGCAAGTCTGTATCGCTTCACCTCGCAGGCCAGCTTTGTGTCCCCCTCAGATTAAATAAAGGGTGAGCCAAGTGGGGTCAAGTGAGGCCCGTGGGTCTTGTGTCCTCGTGCTGGGCACTTGCACAGAACACCATTCATTGCTTCCTTCAGCCCATATGTGCCTCCCTCTGTGCCCACCAAGTCCGCACTTCCCATTTCCAATGCTCCCCACGTGGGCCCCTTGCTCGATAACAGTGCAACAGCCACCCAGCTGGTCCCGTCCCGCTCCAGCCCGCCCTCCTCATGGCTGCTCCAGTTACCTCTCAAAAACCCAGACCTCTTGGCCTGCCAAACCCAGCTAGAAATCCTTGAGCAGCCTTCTAGCGCCCAACACCAACCCATCACATCCTGCTCCCTGCCAAACCTCCAGGCTCACTTCCTGCCAGTCTTGGCCACACTCAACTCCTCGACTTTCCCAAACATGCAAGGTTTTTCAGGTCTCTGAGCCTTTGCATTGCTTTCTGCATAGAATGCCCTTTTCCTCCCCACCCACCTTTGTCCACCCGCTAAATTCTCCAAGACTCAGTGCAATCATCACCTCCTCAGCTCATCAGTGGATGAGAGCAATCATGGGAGGAGCTTGGCTACCAGGCTCTCAAAGCAGTGGGAAGACTGATGGCAAAGAACACAACCTACTCAGATTAAAAGCAAGGTCTTGGAGGTGTTGGCTAGTGTCCCCGAGGACCCTGCCGGGAGAGCCTGTCCTGGAGAAGGAGTGGAAGGAGGGGGTGAGAACGGTGGCTCCTCACGTCACCTAACTTTGCTCTGTTTCCCCTATCAATCTTCTGTTGTAATACAAGGCACATTGTTGATACTCTTGTTACACGTCTATTTTCTCTTTAGACTCCGAGTCCTTTATAATCATCTTTTTATTCCCAGAATCTAGTTTAGAACCTGGTACATAGGAGGCACACAGAAACATTTTTAAACAAACGACTGTACCTTGAACTTGGATGTGTCGTTACCAGAATACCTTTTTCTCCACAAATTTGTACTATCTCCAATTTGTTCTGGTTCATTAATTTGCTGTTTGAGCATCAAAGGTTATTGAGCACCTACACTGTGCCGGGCATTTTCTAGGCACTGGAGGACTGTAGGGGTCAAAAGAGATAAGGGTTCCATGCCCTGGTTGCCAGTGCAACGTCCCACCTCCACCCTACAAGACCACGTCTTTCTTTGTTGGTCAGTTAGCACTGGTGGAATCAATCAATGCTCCTGGCTTCCATAGTGTCTGGGACGTGGTCAGCGGTCACATAGGCTTCACTGTGTGCCAGCATCACGAGAGGAGCAGAAGGCTGGGCTTTGCCTTCAAATAGCTCACAACCTCACTGGAGAGACAAATTGGTTGTTTCTGGGATCATTGGAAACCCAGTCAGGGGACACCTGGTGTTGTCAATATCACAGCCTCTGGGAATTCACTGGGTCTGCCAGTTCTCTTGACCAAGTGTGGCTTCCCAATTATTTTCCAGATTTATAAATATGGTATTTTCTGTTTTTATAAATTCCAACTTGACCATAAGCTCCTCAAAAAAAAGGGACATCATGGCATCACGTCTAGTAGGTGGCCAGGTCCCCACTGGTACAGGCTGAGGCATGAATGAATGAGTGAATGAATGATCATCACCACTGACAGGCATGCATCACTGGACACCTTTGTGAAAAACAGCCAAGAAACCCTGTGTGAATGGGTTCTCCAGTTTGGTAGGGACTGGACAGGGAAGGAGGGCTCGCTCCTTACATAGTGCCTCTCTTCTGCTAAATGTTACCCACAGATATCTGAGTATTTTCTACAAAAAAACACGGAGACTCAAGTCCAGCAGTATGAATTTGCCCAAAGCCCTTGCCTTCCTTCTTCCATTTGTGGACCTCTTAACTGGTTATTTGTACCGGTGCTTGCTCGGTGGTTTAGTGGGTGAGATCTATTTCAGGGTTTCTCATTAAATGTAAGCTGTGGTGAGAGAAGAATGTTGCCCCGTTCTTTCTGCTTCCTTCCTGTCCTGGTTCCCAGCTGGCTTCTGGTATCCCTTCCTCTTCCTCTAGGATAGTTTTACCAGAAGGTTCCTCAGAGCCAGTGCTCTGGAGCCTGGGTTTCCATCCATTGGGTTGCACTGTTTGTCGTGTGCTTTGCTGTCTTGAGGGCTAACCCTGCTTGCATTAGCTTGCAGAAGTGGCAGCCATCTGTAACCTATATCAACACTGGGGTGCTTTGAAGTTCAATGTGCAATAAAGGGTTCATTAAAAAGATGTGGAATCATGAAAATGAGGTTACAGAAATGTTAACAAAGGATCATTTCCTGCTTCCTGTACTATTATTTTTTCTTTTTTTAGTGTATTTCTCTGAGGAATTTATGTCACCATTAAAACTACGGAAGAGTTAAAGGAAGGACAGGCCAGGTCAAAAAGAGGGTGAGATTCCTGAGGAGATAGCTTGGCAAAGACCCAGCCTGTTTTCTTAATTGAGAGCTTAGGGTGGGAGAACTTAAGCAGAAGAAGAAGAAGGAAAAAAAAAGGTAGAGACAAATCTAGAACTGTTATGACTAATGGTTTGAACGCAGCCTTTTAGTTTGGGTTGACTCCAAATGGATCGCAACAGCCTCTAATCATGCAAGGCCTGCGGCAATGTAAGCTGTAAGCGCCATTTGGAATCACTGAATTCCAGCCTCCAGGCAATGGCCACAGCAGGTGCCTCTTATCTACTTGAGGAGGAGGAGGAGGAGGAGGAGGAGGAGGAGGAAGAGGGGGAGGAGGATTAGAGAGAGAGAGAGAGAGAGAGAGAAGTGAAAAGAAAGGGAGGTTCATGGGCCAGGGTGGCAGAGTGTCACTCAGACTGTCTCATGGTAGCTTGTTCACTGCCACACTGGCTTGCTTTCCAGTCATGACCTTCTGACATGAACCAAAGTCAAGTTCCAAGTCTCAAGGGGTTCTGGGAACCCAAAACACTAAAAGTCTGTCAGCCCCTGGCATGACCTTAAGGTAAAGGAGGGGACCTGGACTGCCAGTGCTCTCTCCTGGCCCCACCACAGAGAAGCGGTTGACCAAGAGGGAAGTCCCCTGGGGCGCAGAGTTCTGGCCTGACAACAATCAAGTCACTTCAGAGGTCGACCTGTCTGCATCCCGCATTTTGGTTGACTTGGCTTAGGTCAGGCTCCAGTTAGTAGCAGACCCAGGCTTCTGCCTCCAATCTCGAAGCCTCCTGGAGGGCCCTGCTTCTCTTGTTAAAGGAAGGGCAGCCCCAGATGGCCATTCCCGGTCACTTCTCTAATGACAAAGGGTTGGCATCCACACAGATGCGGGAATAACGTACCTTGGGATCCAAAGCCAGAAACATAGCTCTCCTGTGGGGGGAGGTCCCTGTTTCTCACGGGCCCTCGTGCTTGGGCAGTGGGCGTGCCCACACATGATGCGCACCCAGCCCCAGCAGCCTTGCTGGCCTCTATTTTCGGGGCAAAAATCCCTAGTGACTCACTCGCCTAGGTGACCATTTAATGACCATTTAGTTACTACTCATGTTTAATAGTAAGCAATCATGTGATTATCAATTACTTTTCAGCCAGAGGACTGGACATACACTTAGCAGCCATTACGTCTCAGTCCTCACGATGACAGTGCTGTGTCCTCCCGGGTGACGGTGAGGACTTCAACAGATCGCACATCTAATAAACAACACTGCAAGGGTTGGGGGCCTGCTGCTGGAGGGGCCGGGATGGAGCCAGACTTACCCGCTCTCTCCCAACCCGGCTGTAGTTGAGTCTCATGAGTTCCGCAAACCTCTGCTCATAGAGGTGGAGCAGCAGCACCAGGTACAAGCCGGAGTTCATCAGCTCATTTTGCAGCTACATTGGAAAAGAAAGTTCTTAAGTTCATCTATAAAATATTCATGGAGGGTAACAAGGCCAAGAGGTGACAAGAAATGGGACAAGAGCCCAGCTGGTGGCTTAGTAGTTGAGCATTGACCTATGAACCCGGAGGTCATGGTTCATTCCCAGTCAGGGCACGTGCCCGGGTTGCAGGCTGAAATCAATAAAAAAAGAAAATGTGTATTTTAAAAAGGGGCCAGAGCCTACGCCCCAAGGCCAGGCCTGCCCTCGGGGACCAGAGAACAGAGCAGGAGGGGGTCCTGGCTAGAGGGCAGGCAGCCATGGGGGAATTCTTAACCATTTAGTGAGGCTGTTCTGGAGAAGCTCCAGTCTCCAGGCTATGACATGGGGCAAGGCTTCTGTGATGGTCCTTCAAGGACGGGAGGGAGTTTGGAAGGTGGTTATGAGGGGTATTAAGGGCCGTTCGGAGGCGCTGAATGCCAGCAGAGACATAGGGATGAAGAGAGCAGTGTGTGTGTTGGCCCAAGTTCCCTACTCACTGGTGTGGCTGGAGTATTTGTGGCAGGTGTTTGTTTTAGATTTAAAAAAAAAAATTGGCATGGGCTGGGGAGATGGTGAGGTGGGACCATATTAGGCAGAAGTGAGGAGTATGGATGTTGCTGTGGCCTCTGAGAAGAGGTGATGTTTGTCTTAGGAAGGCAGACTTCTGTGGGAGAATTTGGGGCACAGGTGCCATGGCAGGGATACTTTATTTTCCTAGATCCCTCATTTGCCCAGAGAAAGGGCACAGGGCTTGTTTTTGTTTATTCCCCCCCACCAATTTATTTTTTTTATTTATTTAAAAAATATATTCTTGTTGATTTCAGAGAGGAAGGGAGAGGGAGAGAAAGATAGAAACGTCAATGATGTGAGAGAATCATTGCTCGGCTGCCTCCTGCATGCCCCCCACTGGGGATCGAGCCTGCAACCTGGGCATGTGCCCTTGACCAGAATCAAACCCCGGACCCTTCAGTCCACAGGCCAACGGCTCTATCCACTGAGCCAAACCGGCTAGGGCAGGCCTTGGTTCTTTATGTTACTATCTTTACTTAATGATCTCACCTAAGCCCCCCTTACCCCCCATCCAGGCTCATCTATTACCACTTAATCCCCAGAGAGCGTGTGCCTGGCAGGGTCTCAGATGGCACTGTGAACCCCAGGGCCTTTGCACGTGCCCTCTCCTGGTTTGGGCTGTTGGCTTGTTTTTGTGCCTCTGTTCTGAATGTCCCCTCTCCACCTTTTTGCCGGGCCATGCCCAAAACTTCTCTTATTGCTGTCACAATGTCACAATGTCACTTCCTTACAGGAGCCTTCCCAACAATTGTTTCAGCCTTCCCTTTACTCCCCGACTCCTAAGCATTTGTCTTCATTTTGTACACTGCATCTAACACTTGTTCATGTTTTCGCCTTTTCTTGGTGGGTGGGTTGTGTTTTACTTTTCTCACTGGTGCTTAGAACATAGGGAGGTACATGGGGCGGGCCTGGCCCCCTGGCTGACCATGGCTCTTCTGTCCTCAGCTCCTTTGGTGGTCTGTGTGGCAAGGCCTCGCCCTGTGGACGCTTCATTGACCTTCAATAAATTAGTGGCATTAGCAAGGACTCCTCCCCTCCGCCCCTTTAATCCCCCATCTGTCCTCATGCCAAATCCCCAGGGGCGGGGCCTGGGGACTGAGCCAGACGGTGCTCAGGAAGCCCCAGGGCGGCTCGGCTCCCAGCAGAGGGCGTGGCCCTTTGCATCGCCCTTGGGAAAGGTCCGAACTCTGACCGTGTTCCCAGGATAACGGCAGCCGGTCTGCCACAGGGGCCACCCCGGTGCCTCTTCCTTGCTCCCGCAGCAGCAGCAGCAGCCACATTCCCATCCCATCAAGGGCCGCTCGGGAAGCTGGCACAGAACACACCTCTTCCAGGACTAAACAGCTGCCAGGAAAGATGCCCAAGCTGGGCCAGGACTGGTGCGTTCTTCCTCCGGAATGGGGCCAACTCCGGATCTTGGGGATCACTGGCCCCAAGGTCACCGCTCAAGGCCCCTCCGCCGCCCTACAGACTCGTCTTCAAAGGCTCTGCCACTGTCCTTGGCAGTCGGCCTCCTATTTTTAGCCTTTCGTCGCGTTCTCCTGCGCTCTTCTGACCTTGGCCGGGAGTAGGCAGAGGGGAAGTTGCTTGTTTTCACCCTTTTCTGCTTTCATTGCCTCCTCCCACTTCCCCGGGAGGGGGTGCCTCCTTTGTGTCTGTCTGCCAGCCACCTTCTCTGGGAAGCCTTCTTAGCCTGCCCCTCCTCCTCTTCAGTGCAAACCGCGCCTTGTCCTGTTTGCTTTTCCACGGGTGGTGGCCTCCTGCGAGCTGCCGCTCTGCCTCCTGCACTGTCATCGCCGGTAAGCCTCTTACGCTCAGAGACACTCCGATGCATAATGGCAAATCAATCAGCTCGAAAATGGCTTGGAACGATCAGGTTTGTCAAAGCATTCAGGGAAATCATTTACTCTTTATGACTCAATAAGGCCCGGAGGCATGCAGATGGGAAAATATCCACTAATGTTTTCTGCAGATAATTTGAAAAGTCACTTCTAGCAGATTGTGTCTCCTCGCTGGTCTGTGGGAGGGAACCTGTCACGCGGCGTCATGAATCTCACTGGCCAGGCTGCTTTGTGTGGCCCTTTGCGGAGCTTGTGATGCTGGACCAAGGGGCTGGGCCGGCCAACCCGAGCAGGGAGTCCTCCTTCATCCCCAGCCACAAGTGGGAGGGGTTGGTCATCACAGAGAGCTCTGCGGTGTTTGTTCCCAAGGGCGAAGGAGCTAGGTTTCGGAGTGTTATTTATTGGGCTACTCCTGACCCACCCCTCCCCGGACCCAAACGCATTGCACTTTGATGCCCTCGTGCCCTCGTGCAGTGTGGGGACGGGTGGGAGGCGGGGGTGGGGAGCCCGGAAAGGCAGAAGCCTGTGAGGCAGGCGACAGGAGCTCTGGAGTGCTCAGCCTCCTCCTGCCAGATGTTTTTCTTTCTTCTCTCCTGCCTCCTCCCCCGCTTCATTTTGTTAATATTCATTTCGACCAAGAGATTTGCCACCGATGGAAAGTCTCCATTTAATCCACTTCAGGAAGCGGACCGCCTGGCTGCACGTTCTCTCCAGTCTTCAAATATGTTCAAGAGATGCTCCCAAGTGTGAGGGTGATTAGGTGCCTGCGTGTGTCCAAGGACATCTGCCCGCGGCTGCAATGGCTCGAGCCCAGGCCTGCGCTCCAGAGCAACGCCAGCCAGAGCCCCGCCGAGACCGTCCTGCGCTGCAGGGCCCAGATGGCAGGGGCGTCTCCATCGCACAGTGGGCACAGCCCGGAGCGGGCAGCCCGGGGCCGTCAAGGGCTACGACTTGAACGAAGAGTTTAAGCTGTGCACGACCGAAGTGACTCCCCATTTATAAAAGGGGAGCAGTCACCACTGCTCTGCCTGCTTCCCCAGGGCATGATGGCAGAATGAGCTAATCCTGGTGGGCACAGTATTTCGCAAAGCAAAAGTGTCCTGCGAGAGGGGAGAGTGAAGACAGGATTCAGGGCAAGGACCCCATGTGCCTTGTTGGCTCCTGTGCTTCGAGTGCCTGGCCCAGTGCCTGCTCAATACATACATGTACATGTGAAAGAGTGAGAAAAGACGTATCATTCTGGACCAGACAGCGGCCCATTCAGCCATGACTTTTGACCCTGGTAGCTCTGACATTCACATGAATCAGAATTACTGAGAGAATCTTCTAAAACAAGGTGGCTGTGTACTAACCCCCCCCCCCCCCCCCCCCCCCCCCC
>NW_005354174.1:4001654-4023776 GCF_000412655.1 Myotis brandtii
TTTATGATTCAGGGGTCTGGGGTGGGACCCAAGACGTGCGTTTCTAATAAGTTCCCAGGTGATGTTGCTGGTCTGGGGACCACCCATTCTTGCGAACCACTGCTGTAAACTGAGGAGCAACAGTTGGAAGCTAAGCAAGCTCCCTTTGGCCGGCAGATGAGCCCTGGCAGGACAGAAGGAAGGAGACGCACATCTTTAGTTGGAGAGAAGTACTCTGCCTTTTGCCACAATTGCCACCACTCCCTATTGTGGCGCTTGGAAGATTCTGATCACTTGTGATCTGCCTGCAATCTAAATTTGTCTTAAACCTGTTTTGTGCCCTGGCCTGTTTGGCCCTCAGACTGAAGGGTGGTAGGTTCAATCCCTGGCTGGGGCACAGGTGGGGGGGGCAACCAATTGATGTGTGTCTCTCACATTGATGTCTCTCCCCGCCCCCCCCCTTTCCACTCTCTCTAAAAATCAGTGGAAAAACTCTCCTCGGGTTAGGATTAACAACAACAAAACATACCTGTTTTCTCCTGGCCCCTTTTGGAGCTCTACTTGTTACTATCCAGGAGTTCTTCCTTCACTGAAAAACCGAATGTCCCAGCCAGAATCAACTACTTCCGGTTAAAGAGCACACCCACGACAGCACTTCCAAAAGATGTGCCGTGGGTGAGGAATAAGCGGAGACGGAGAGCTGACGGCCATGAACCCTGACAGGCCTGCGATGGTGCCGCCGGGCTGGGCCCCACAGCTGCTTCAGCCTCCTGGGGCCGCTCCAGGCAGCCTGGCAGAGTTCCTAATCCCGCCACGCGATGCTCAGTAACAAGGGCCCTGTGGGAACCACCCAATGTCTGAGAACCGAGGGGGTATCAGATCTCAATGCCCTGTTAGGGCTCTTGGGCAGCATTCACTCTGCCCCTACTCAGGTGCATTGAACCAAAGCAGGAAAACATACTTTGACCTAAGCCCCTTCCCACCCGCCCAGACCACTGTCAGTGCTGACTGGGCCCCTAACGGGCAATGGCCCCAGTCTGTCTGTGGTCAGACCTCGAGGGAGGCATCTACTTCCTCTCTTTCCTTCTTGGTCTTAACAGTCTCATCCTCGGGGAGGCCTTCTCTGGTCCTGAGAGCAGGTCAGGCCCCTCCGTGGCTGTTCCCACAGCGGCCTGCACGTCCCTTGTTCTGGGCCCCCCACACGACGTTACGATCACTTACAGTCTTCCCCGTTAGAAGGCAGCGGCCCTGTGGGCCTCGGCACACGGTACCTCCAGCATACGGTAGGCACTCCTTGTGCTTTAAAAGTTGAACTTCTGTGTTATGTGTATTTTGCCACACTTCGCACAAAAAATTAGTGCCTGGTCCCATCCCAGACCAATTAAATCAGGATCACTGAGGCTGGGCCCGGGCATCAGCATTAATTTAATAATAATCATCAAAAAAGGTATGCAGCTAAACGTTCGTTTTAATTAGGGGAGTTTTTGTGTGTGTGTGTCTTCGATTTTTATAATTAAAGTATGAGGAAGTAAGTTAGTGAGTTAGTTAGTTAGCTGAGGTCAGGCGAGAGCCAGACTGAGCTGAAGCCCGGCCTCGGCGTCTCCTGGCTTTGTCCCTGTCTTTGTACGTGTCTGTATTTGGCACCGGCTACCCCATCTCAATAAGAGGACCTGTTTTCCAGGGGTGAGAGCAGCACGGAGGGTGGGCTGGGAGGGCCCAGAGGAGTCCAGGTGTGAGAGTCAGGGAAGGGCCTGGATCGCAGGTGCACAGCTGTGCCCATGAGGCCTGTGGCTAGGCCGGGGCCTCCCCAGCTGGGGTCGCGTCCAGGTTGTATTACATCTTCTACATCTTTGTGTTAAACAACAGTTACTTCAGTCTTGATCCGTGGAGAGTTCCTGAACGTGTCTAGGTCATGCTTCTGTAGTGTCTCAAGTTTAACTCGGGCCTTAAGCACACAGACACTATTAAATTCACAACGGGCCACGGAAACAGTGGGAACTGCTGTAAAAGTGGCCCCTTGAGTGCTGCCAATCCGGTCCCTCCCCGTGACTGGGATGCAGGGCATTTTCAAAAGGCTTTGAAGGCCGGTCGAGTTCTCACTGAAACCAGTTTCAACTCTTTTCTGCATCCAAGTGACGTAATTTCGGTGCCGGGTAATTTCCGTTTTTCCCCCCAGATCCACTTCCCACCCTGCCCTGTGGCCTTGAGGCCGAGCTCCATGGATTGCGCTAAACTAGACCCCCTTGTGCTCTGGCTTCCCCTTGGGTTTGGCCAAAGGGAGGCTGTGGCAGACCAGTGGGTGGGGGTGGGGGTGTGACCTCCACTCAAGGTCACAGGCTGTTAGCCACTCTCTC
The DNA here is from genome assembly GCF_000412655.1 of Myotis brandtii. Classification (NCBI taxonomy): domain Eukaryota; kingdom Metazoa; phylum Chordata; class Mammalia; order Chiroptera; family Vespertilionidae; genus Myotis; species Myotis brandtii. The sequence goes on from NW_005354174.1 coordinate 4,003,988, forward strand.
CCAAGGTCACAGCTCTCCTGGTCCTGTAACTGCCCCTCCCCTGTCACTGCAGGCCTAGCGGAGGTCGCATTGGCCATCTCAGTTGCTTCGTCGTTTCTTGTTGATTTCTTCCCGTCGTTCAGCTCTCAGCACTCACCCCTTGTGAATCTACCATCGTCTCTTTCCTGCCCGGACTCTGGCTGGCAGTGACTTTCACAGTTCTGTTAACAGTGTGCTCCTAGCTGGTGTCTCAGCTGGTAGGATGCAGTGTGGACCCTGTGTAGTAGGTCCGTTGGCTTGGTTCAGGGTGCACGTAGCTTTCTCTCTGGAGTGCCGAAGACTTTGGGCATCTCTGTGGCTGTAATATGGCTGTTCTCACTTACTGAGAACCTTCTGTGCACAGACGTGGTATTAGGTGATGCACTTGGGCCTTTTCCTACATCTGTCAGCAGGAATTGTCATCTTCCATTTCCTATAGATGAGAGAACTGAGGCTCAGAGAGTTCGTGTAGTTTCCCCAAGATCACACAGCAACTTTGGGGAAGGGAATAGGATTTAGGTTCATGTCTTAGTCAAAGCTGGTGGGATGGCTGCTTCTGGCTTCATGAGTGCAAACATTTTAGCAGTGCATGGTGCAGGGCAGCAGCTTAGCAGAGGGAGAGCGGTGTGGACACGCTCGGGCCCGAAGGGGGATTTACTGGACGAGGCATTCCCCGGGCCACACGGTGTTTGTGAGGCTGCAGACCATCCTGGCAGCATTCCGAGTAACACGGCCTGGTCTGGACGTGTCCTTCTCAGGAAGTCTGGCCGGCTGCGTTTCCTGAAATAATCTGTTCTTCGAGATGACCACATGGGCCCTGTCTGCACCCCAGCTGGCACCCTGACCTCAGGCAGGCAGAGGGCCTGGTTCCTTTCAAAATTTTGACTCTAACATCCTCAGGGTCCAAGAATGTGAGTCGCTTCTGTTTCTCATCTCAGATCTCGGTGCCTGGGGGTTATGGCTGAATGATTCAAGACCCTCAACATGTATGGACTCAAAATACTGAGTTTATTTCTCAGAAAATCCTTTTTTCCCCCTCCCTTCCTCTCTCCCCCCAACTCTCTGATGCACATTCTTTGCAACGCTGGTGTGGCATTATGTCCATTGCAACCTTATTAGTTGCGCTGTTCAAATCCCCATTCTTATCGATATTTCGCTCTTTTGTCTGGCAGCCTTAGGGTTTTAAAAAAGTAACTACAGAAATGCCCAGACTCACACGCACCATGTAAGCTCAGCTGCGCTACTGGCACAAAAGGTCTGGATTCAGGCTGCAGGTCTGACAGCCACAGGGACTCCTCCTCCGAGGCTGACATTTCAGTTGTTAACAATGATTTTATGGTTTTAAAATTATGTGCTTTACAGTCGTGATTATTAATTTTTTAAAAAATTATTTTTGATTTCAGAGGGGAAAGGAGAGGGAGAGAGAGATAGAAATATCAATGATGAGAGAGAATCATTGATCGGCTGCCTCTGGCGTGCCCCACACTGGGGATCAGCCCACAACCCGGGCACGTGCCCTGGCCAGGAATCGAACTGTGACCTCCTGGTTCATAGGTCGACCTCTGAGCCATGCTGGTCGGGCTAATCTTTTTTTCTAATCACATTGTGAGGGAGGTCATTCTTAAATTATAATGGTCATGGGAGCTATTTTCATTTGATAAATATTTATTGACTGATTATTATGTGCAAGGCACCTTATAGATCAGTACCACCCAATAGAAAAGAAACATAGTGTGGGCCGCATATACAAGCCACGCATGTAATTTGAAAATTCCAAGTAGCTACATTAGAGAACTAAAAAAAAAAAGGTGAAATTATTTTAACAATTTATTTTATTTAACCCAATATATCCCAAATATTATCATTTCAACAAATAATGAATATAAATGTATTTATGTGATACTTGACACTTTATTTTTTAATTCAGTTTGTATTTAACACATCCTGATTGGAAGTAGCTACCTGTTCATTAGCCACGTGTGGCTTCTGGCTTCCACATTGTGCAGTGGATTCTAAATACAGATTGTCTGTCTGAGAGTTGGGCAATTAACTGTTATCCTGGGCATACATCACTTTCCCACCTAAGGTTAACTAACTCCTTTACAGTATTAGAACTGCAATTCAAATACCCCAGGCGAATTCATTCACTAGGTGTTCAAAAGCACACAGTAGGTGCTTACTACATGTTTATTACCCTTGAGTTAGGCAGTTCCCGAGCATCCCACTCTTTTACAGTATTAGAACTGCAATTCACTAGGTGTTAAAAAGCACACAGTAGGTGCTTACTACATGTTTATTACCCTTGAGTTAGGCAGTTCCCGAGCATCCCAGAGTTACCTGATATATAAATGGAAGACCATTTCCTCTACGATCCTGATCTTTTTTTCTCCTGTTGCTGTTAAATTCCTCCAGCAAATCTGGGCTCAGAGCCTGCCAGACTTTTCCTATTTCTGTGTGTCCATTCAGCGACTACAGCTTCCTATCTTTGTCCCTGACAGCAGCGGGACCTCAACCCAGGGTGATGAAGACTCTCCAACCCTCCAATGTTCTAATTTAGTAACAGACCTTCTCCAAGAAGGGAGCTAAATAAACACTCCCCACTGCACACGTGCACAGGCCTCTGCCTTCCTTATATCGGGGAAAGGGTTTCTCTGACTTTGTACCTCTATTATCCTTATTTTGTTGTTGTTAACCCTCACCCTAGGATATTTTTCCATTGATTTTTAGGGCGAGGGGAAGAGAGGGAGAAAGACAGAAACATCCACGTGAAAGAAACACATTGATTGGTTGCCTCCTGCACGAGCCCCGACCAGGGCCCGGGATGGGTAGAGCCTGTAATCGAGGTATGTGCCCTTGACCAGAATCAAACCTGGGACCCTTTGGTCCGCAGGCTGAGGCTCTATCCACTGAGCCAAACTGGCTAGGGCTGACCCTGTATGTCTAACCGACTTTAGCCTGTGGGGGCAGAGTGGTTGTGCGCGTCTCTTACCCGGGACTGCTGGTGCTTCTGGTAGAACTCAGTCATGTTAAAATCATCCAAATCGACCAGCAGGCCTTGCTTACACATCTCACAGGTCTTCACAGCGCCTAGATTCGCCCCTTAAATTAAAGAATTCTTTGTTATGTATGACCCTGGGTCTTTCTGTGTTGACGCTTTGGGTCTTTTGGTGTTGACATTTTGAGAGCCAACTTGTGTGTGTTATGAATTCAGAGTTTCGGTGACCTTCTTTTAAAGTCGGTCATCTTCCTTAGAAAATGACCTTGAAACTGAGAATGGAAAAATTTCCTTTGCAATCACTTTCATTATTATGCAAGCTTCCTATAAGTGAAAGTCCCATGACTTAAATAACAGGTCTTGCTTTCAGTTTTAATATAAACATACTGGTTCATAAAATTGGGTTTGCTACATGGAGGTTGAGAGTCTGTAACACAGGCCTTTGCAAAAAAAAAAAGGTAAATATTGGGCCTATGTTTTTGCTATTTTGTGTGGGTTTTTTTTCTTGCAGATCTAACACAGGTCCAAGTAAATAAATTGGTGGGGACCAAATGGGTGGCGGAAGCTATCCTCAATCTGTGGCTTAAAAATCTGCCTTAACTCCCACACAAGTGACTTCTCACCTGAGAAAAGTGAGGAAGCCTGGGGCCAGGTATGGGAACTAGCACAGCAGTATCCGGGGCCAGCACTTGAACCTGAGCTCAGAGTTGGGAAAAGAAACATGAGAAGGCTTCCTTTGTTGTTGTTTTTGTTTTTTAAACATGTATTCTAGATCAGCATTTTTCTCCACTTATCCTACTCCCAATGCAAAAGTGGAAGATGCAGACCTGTGGCTGTTCTGTCTGGGCAAACATTCTTCCAGACGTCTTTCCCTCAGTGTCGTTGCTGCATTTTGGCTAATGATGTGCCAATGTTTATTTTATACTTTAGAGCAGGGGTGGGCAAACTTTTTGACTCGAGGGCCACAATGGGTTCTTAAACTGGACCGGAGGGCCGGAACAAAAGCATGGATGGAGTGTTTGTGTGAACTAATATAAATTCAAAGTAAACATCATTACATAAAAGGGTACGGTCTTTTTTTTTTTTTTAGTTTTATTCATTTCAAACGGGCCATAGTTTGACCATGGCTGGGTTAGAGCAAGCATGTCAAACTCAAAGGCTAACACTGGCCAAATGAACGAGGGATGCGGCCCTCGGCCCGCAAGTTTGACATGCTTGCATTAGAGAATGCAGGACGAATTAGTTACCGCACTTACTTGGTAAAGAGAAGGTTTGCTCAGTTTCAGAGCCCTATTTGTCCCCACTGAGGGTAAGGAGAGATAGTAAATAATAAAGAATTTCCAAGGACAAGGATGGACAGTAATCCCTTATCTGCATTTTGTTCACTCGATTTTTTTTTTAAAGCAACAGTCTGCAATGTTGTAGGCTACTGAATGTCTCATGTGTCTTCCAACCTAATCCTGCTCAACACACCCGACCAACGTCGGCATTTACAAGCATTTAACAGGACTTCCATCGTCTATTTCATGAGTAATTTTTTTTTCTGTGCTAGATGCGTAATCAGCCTAAATTTCTAGTCAGAGAAAATATTGCATGGCAGAGTCATTAGCAGCTGAAATCCACTCTTTCTTTGCTCTTGGAGGGACTCAGTCCTTTGCCTATACTACACGGAGATGCATTTAAGCCGTGTGGGCAGTGGCCCTAGGTTGCGTGTGCTCAGGCAGATTTGTTTATGGTGTAAGGGCCTCAGGGAGGAGACAGTGTGATCATCCCACGTGTTCACTTCTCTGATTAAATGGTGTTCTGTTCTAGTTAAGGGGGCACAGCCATACCCCCTGGGGACAGGGTGGAGCTCTTAGGTCTCCCAGGCTGCCTGGAAGGATGGCCACGAAGGAGGAGAAAGTAGAAGAGGTGGGAAAGAGGATCTGATTAGGGGGTAAAAAAAAGTTTTGGAGACGTGTGTCTGAAAGACATAGCAGCTATTTTCTCATGGAGTTGTTCTTTGCATTGGGCTTCTGTGTTTTTTTGCTCAAGTGGCTCTCATTCCTAAAACCATGTTTGAAAGACCCCCCCCCCTTCTCTGCCACGAAAACTACACTGACCTACTGATGTGGCTGTATTTAGATTGTAACCTCCCCAGGAGTTGGGGCTTCATGCCCAGTTACAAGATCTGATCGGCTAGAGACAGAGTTGACAAAACCAGCACATGGAAGGCTCCTTGTCTAATAAGGTTCTAGAAAATTTGATCAGTGCTCTTTTCCTACCCCTACTGCAAAAAGGCAGCTCTGCTCTGTTTCTTTAGTGCCCCCCCCCCCTTAAATAAATGGAAGCAGAACTGTTTTGGCCAGGTGTCTACTAACTGGCATGGTGGCTGTGTGCTTGCTGAGGTTCAAAGGCTGACCCATTTCTAGTTTCCTTCTTCCTGGGACCTCTGCTGAGGCCTCAAGCAGGGGTCAGGATCAATAGCATAAGGTCCAGGATTCTGCTCTCAGACTTGAAAAAAAAATTCCTTTTTCCCCTCCCATGATGTAAAGACAGCCTTGATTCCTGCTACTATCGGCCAGGGCTGTGAGCAGGAGCCCGGGCTTGGTGGCCACGTTTCCCTGAGTTCCTGCTCGGAGGAGGTGAGCAAGCTGTTGTCAAGGCTCTGAGTCCCACACTGCGGTGCCTCCTATTATTCTGTGTCCTCGCACGTTCGCCACTCGCTCTCCCTTCCCCACTTACCTGATGTTATTTTCACTTTCAGCCACTTTTTCAGGCACTCCTGGTGAACAAACTGCAGGCTTCCCACACAGCCGCAAGGCTCCAGGAGGGGGTTGGTGGGGGAACCCCCGGCTATCTGACAGATGCGACACAAGTCTCCCTCCTCCTCTGAGTCCTCCTCCAGGAGACTAAATGGAAAACAAGCCCTCGTGACCAAGGGTGCACACGTTTGCAGTTTCCACAAATACCAGTTCCCAGGATGTGAACGGGGGGGGCGGGGGGGGAGCAATCCCCTCACACCTGCCCACAGGGTTCCCAGTTCCACCCCTGCTCCCTCTGACCCTCCTGAAGATTCTTCCAGGTGTGGTTACTGATAGTAGGCGCACGGATAGTTATACCAGGTGTCTCTGCAGTAGCTGATGCAGTGAGCGGACCAGGAGAACCAGCATGCTACCCTAAGTCTGGAGGGGTGGGAAAGGGCGGCGGAGGGGAGCTGTGGGAAAGGCTGGGAACCCCTCTCCCTGCGTGGCCACCGTGAGGAAGTCGGCTCTGTAGCTGTGGGAGAGTGCATGGGATCTGTGGTCAGGCTTGCCTTCACAACTTGTGAGTTTGGCGACTTTGGACCCGTGATTTAAGCTTCCCAGGTCTCTGTTTCCTTGTGGGTAACGCCAGGGTGATGATGATACACCCGCTATCTACGTCAAGGGTCATGGGTAGACTGGATGCAAGGATGATGGTGAACCTGCTCTGCAAACTGTAAAGTGCATCCAAAGTATTTGCACATAGAGGCCACTCAGTAGATGTTGTTTGGGATGAATGATGAACCAATAAATGTGGACATGAGCTCACCAATACCACGACACTTGCCAACAATTTATACCAGTATTCCAGAATCTGATGAGGATGGAATGAATAAAAATGTAAGCAAATATATTTGTGTCAAATAAATGGTGAATGAAGACTCGCTGGTTGATGCTCATGTAGGGAGGAAGGCCTTTGAGAAACACAATGCTATTTTGTTGTTGTTGTTGTTTAGAATTTCATGGGACTGGGGACTGTCTGGTCAAGCAAAGGAAACTACTAGAGACTAAAATCAAGAGGGAGAGAGGAATGGTCACTGCTCTGGGTGTAGAAGTGTATGCTTAGTTTCTTAAGAGAACTTTTTCCCTAAGAAAAGGAAGTTCAATAAAAAAAGAACAGAATTATAGTTTTCCATTATGGACACAAAAGAAAAAAGATATGTATACCATGTTTATCAGAGAAATGTTTATCTCCAAGATGTCATGTCTCCCCATAATAGTCTATAGATTCAATGCAATTCCAATGAAAACCCAGCAAGCTGATTCTTAAATATAGTCAAGGGCTTTTTAAGGAACAAAGTAGAAAGGGAGGCTTTGTACCATATTATCAAAATTTATAATGGTACAGACTTTAAGATGATGTGATACTGGATCAGGGATCAACAAAAAGGACCACTAGGACAGAACAGAGAGTCCTGAAATGGAGTTTATACATTGATATGTATGCTACATGAGAGAGGTGGTCTGTAGGCCAGCTGGGAAAGATCCTGGGACAACTGGAATTCATAACATGTACCTCACACCACATATTAAACATCACTTTACAGTTAAGTCCAAAATCCATTTCATGTTGAGTTCTAAATTGCAAAGTAAAACTGTAGAGATTTTAGAAGAAAATAGGAAGAATAATGACCCCAGGTTTGGGAAAGATTTCTTAAGATAACAGGATACAAGTCACAATTCAAAAGAAGGTGGATACATTTGACCATGTTCAAATTGAGAATTTCTTTTCATTAAAAGGCATCAAAAAAGAGAAAAGACAAACTACCAGTTGGGAAAATATATCTCTAAGATATAACTGCCAAACGATTATACTAGTGGCCAGAATATGTAAAGGACTTCTAAAATAAAATAAAAATATTCTTAAAAAATGGGCAAAGACATACAGAAGAGGAAACACAATTGTTATTTAATATTCCAAAGAGCGCATAATATGCCTAGCCTCATTAATAGTTACGAAGGTGTAAATTAAAGCTACAATATCTTTTTGCTCCCATCAGACTGGCAAAAATTTGAAAGGACAATCAATACAAGTGCTGGCAAGGTGAGGCAATAAATTCACATTATTTAGTATGGTGAAAGGTATGCCACCCACAGCCCAGCAATTCCACTCCTAGATAAAATAATATCCCAGAGAACTCTTTTCATGTGCACCAAGAGATGCTTACGAGAATGTTCACACTGAGCTGTTTGCTGCAGAAAATAGCAAAGAACTCAAGTGTCCATCAACAGTGAGAATGTTCACACTGAGCTGTTTGCAGAAAATAGCAAAGAACTCAAGTGTCCATCAACAGAAGAATGGCCGGATTGTGGTGGTGTTCATATAATGGAATACTTTGTAATGGTAAAAGTGAATGATTTAAAGCCAAATATATCATCAAGTATGCATCTCACTAATGATATAAGGGGAAAAAGCAAATTGTAGAAGAATAGATATTACATTTCTCAGAATAGATATTAAAAATAATAGTGACATTTCTATAGAATTTAAAAATATGCACAATATATTGTTTAAGAGGACATATATTAATATGGTAAAACCATAAAGCAAAATAAATTCAATAACAACAAAGTAAAAAGCAAAGAATGATAAGTGCAATACATGTATGATTTCCTAGGGGTGGAAGGGGTGGGACGGAGGGGCTGCGTGAGGGAGGTGAGACAAGGTGGGTGAGGGGCTCACCAGCTCCAGCAATGTTCTATTAGCTCGAAGGTGGACACAGAGATGTCTGGGTTTTGTTTTCTTTCTAATTCTCTGGAAGGTACATATGTTTTATACTTATTTGTATGTATTAAAGTAACTAACCAAGGGAAACATTTTAAAGAGCATGAAGTGCATTGAGAAATGGACTTGAAACATTAAAGTAAGGTATATCTATATATATAAAAGGCTAAGTGACCGACCATCTGTCCATCCGACCATCTGACCGACTGACCGGCTGGTACATATGATGTACACTGGCAATTTAAAAATAAACATTAACTCGTGCATGCATGATATATATAAAGCTCTCGTTGGTGTCAATTGCACATGTGTGTTTTGATCTGTCATTGTTGATTGTGAATTTGGTTGACACTTCTATTACAGAGAAAGGGTCAATAGTGATATTAAAATATTTCTGCTAATTAATTTTCTTTCAATGTGCATGAATCCATGCACTGGGCCACTAGTTATAGAATAAGAACCAGTGTTTACTCAAAATTGCATTTATTTGCAAAGATAAAAGACTGAAAACAGTTTTGACAGTGCTTATTGCTGGATTATAGTTATAGGTAATTTTTCTTTTATAGGCATCACTTTGGGTGGTGGAGGTTGAGACTCCTGCCAAGTGGGTCTGAAGCTGTATTTCTGGGTAGCGGAGGATGGATGGGTACGGGGCGTTTGGTCCTTAACCATGGGGCAGTCTCCTGGTGGCTTGTTTAAGAAAAGAAAAAGGTGCTACTAACTAGAAACTTGCTTTTCTGCAGTTGGATAAAAGACATCTAGGAGTATGTATGCATTCTATGTTCTATTTTTTTCTCCTTTTTTGTATGTCTAACTCATTACCATGGAATTTCCCACTTACAAATGAATATCAATAGGCTAATTAGTGGCCCAAATTAGCTACACATAGAGGGCCAGAATTCAAAGAATCGATTTCCAGATCTGTGAGCCAAGATCAGGGCACGGTAACACCTAGCATAAACGAAACGGCAGAATCCTGACATGCTGCTTAATGACGGCTTTCAAATTATCAAATTTGATAGTTGTGAAATATCCAATATCAACTCATAAGAAATAAAAGAGTAATTAAAAAAAAAAGATCTACTTCCTGCCCAGCTTGTGTGGCTAAGTGATTGAGCATGGACCTATGAGTTTGGAGGTCTTGATTAGATTCCCAGTCAGGGCACATGCCCGGGTTGTGGGCTTGATCCCTAGTGGGAGGCATGTAGGAGGCAGCTGATCAATGATTCTCTTTCATCATTGATGTTTCTATCCCTCTCTCCCTCTCCCTTCCTCTCTGAAATCAATAAAAAATTTTTTTAAAAAAAAATCTACTCTCTCACACATGAGAAAGAGCTCCTAGCCCTAGCTGGTTTGACTCAATAGATAGAGCGTCAGCCTACATACTGAAAGGTCCCAGGTTCGATTCTGGTTAAGGGCACGTACCTTGGTTGCAGGCTCGATACCTGGCCTTGGTTGGGCATGTGTAGAAGGCAACCAATCGATGTGTGTCTTTCACAATGATGTTTCTCTCTCTGTCCCTTTCTCTCTTTAAAAATCAATGGGAAAAATATCCTCAGGTGAGGATTAACAAAGAGAGGGAAAGAGAGAGAGAGAGAGCGAGAGAGAGAGAGAGAGAGAGCCTAAAATGGAAGCAATGATGCCTGGTCAGGTTTTGATTCCTGGTCAGGGCATATGCCCAGATCTTGGGCTCCATCCCTAGTAGGGGAAATGCAAGAGGTAGCCTACGGTCAATGATTCTCTCTCATTGATGTTTCTCTCTCTCTTCCTTCCTCTCTGAAATAATAAATTTTAAAAAACATACAAATAATAAAAAATAAATAAAATGGAAGCAGTGGTTACCCCAGAGCAGCCCTTCAGAGAACTGCGGTAATTATGGTAACCATTGGGGACCTGCCTTTTACTTTGGAAGATTCAAATTCTAAAACTGTTGGTTGGATTTGTGCAAAGTCCCATGAGGGAGAGCTGGTGAATTTTAAGTGCTGATGTTGGGGAGATAGCAATCTTTTCATAAAAAATTTTGTTTCCTAATTGCAGTAAGAAATGCTAGTCCTATGGAACAGTCAGAAATCCTTATATCTAGCAAACTTACCTTTCTTAAAATTGCAGTATTCGAGAGGGGTAGAAAAACACATAGGGAATACTGAAGAAATTGAACTGGAACACCAAACTTTCTTTTATAGCTGCATATATTTTAAGAGCAACAAAATAGACAACTTTCTCAATATACGTAGTCATTAAAATGTCAAGGAAGGGCCTACGTATTATTTAAAATTCCCATGACCCTCTAATAAAAGCACTGATTATTTCAGCAAAATGGAATAAAAAAATATATGCATTTTCATATAATCATGAAAATTCCTCACCTTTCTTGCAATTTCTTGAGTTTCTCTGGGTCTGCCTTTTCTTTAGTGGCTTCTTTTTCATCTATGAAACCAAAGACTGCCCTTCTGTCCCCATTACCACTTTGGTTTGAGAAATCAGACACTGCAAAGAAAGTAAATGGCATATTTTCTTGCAGGGACCCAGGCACAAGCAAGTGGCCTTGTAAGTTCATTCTTGATGGAAAGGAGCCGGAAGGCTCCGCCAGCGGCATGCTGCTTTGAGAATTTAGTAAGAGATCTTCTGTATGCACTGAAGCCCTCTGAGACTGACTTGTTAAAGGATTAGCTTCCGCTCCCCTGACACCAAATTCATGTGCACTGTTTACTGGAAAGTAACTGTGGTCTTCGGCACTGGCGGATGGATTCCTGTTTCTAATTGGAGACAGTGGTTGACGAACATTAAACCTTGAGTTTCCCTCTGAGTCTGAACTGTGAACTAAAGTCGATGTCATTGACAAGTCTCCTGGAATGTCTTCTCTTGGGGCAGAATGCATTAATGATCCAGGAGTGTTATAAGATGAATTTATTGATGATCTTGGGGCTGTTGGTCTTCCAGAAACAAAATAATCAAGAGAAGTACTAGAACTATTTAAATGGGTTTGCCATTCTCTTTCATAATCATGGGTCCCAGGCCTGTCTTCTAGAGAAGCAGGATCACTAAATACATTTTCAGCATTGAGATCATCATCGAGATTAGGTTTGAATTTGGTGTCCTGTGAACGAAAGGTCTTTTTCTCATTTTCACTGTCACCACTGTCTTTCTCTTTAGTAGACTCCCCGTCAGGCAGCCTGGGGTCTTGGAACATCCTTTGCCCAACAGAAGGCTGCTCTCTCACTGGCTCCTTTACATTGCTGATTCCTAGTGAGCCATGACTGGACTCATTCCTTACAGAATTAGCCCTGCAATTTTCAGGATTTTCTTTACAGTTTTTATTTTTGGCCTGAGTTCCAAGAAATTGACTTCTCTTATGATTGGAAGGAGAACGGGATGAGTGCATACCGAGCAACAAAAGTTCTTCCTCTGCGTGGATTTCCTCTTCAGTGTCATCATCTTCATCTCCATGACTTAATGATAACATGGAATAAAAATCTTCATCTCTGAACCTAAATGGCACCCTTCTCGACCCTCCCATGGTGGTGGTGAAGAGTGGTGGCCCCAAGGCCTCACTCAGTACTCGAGGACTGTTCATTCCTGGGAAGGCCTGGGATAGGGCTGGGTGTGGCTCATTCTGGGAAAGGGTACGTGGGTCCCCTTTTCTGGCTCTTTCAGAGGCGTTCTTGCTCATCGCCAAAGGCTGTGAGGATGGGACCAAGTTTCTTCTCTCTAGAATTGGCCTCTTCAGCTTAGTGTCACTTGCCCACATTGGGCCTTCTCGTTGAACTGCATCTGCATTGAGAAAAGACAAATTTATCATTTTACTATCGGTGCTCACGGATGAAAGACCTCCGCTACCAAGGGTGAGAGTCCCTGAGGCAACAAACAAGCTTAGAGGAGAAAAGACATGTGGTCAACATGGCGGGAGGGTATGAGACTTGGGTACCAGAGCTGGCTTCATCGCACTTCTCCTTTGTATGTTTGTGGAACTCAGGCTGGCTCTGGGGAATAGGGCTGACCTGGAGGGTACACATCCTGTCTCCAGAAGCTTCGGGGAGACTGTCCAGCCCTAAGCCAGGCAGGGCTGTTGATGGGTAAATCTCTCAAATGGTGGTTTTTATTCCAGTATTTGTTGGAAAGGAAAACCAACACTCCAGGAATGACTTCTACAAAAACCACCAGTGCTTTGTGATCTGAATTCGTACAACACACATTTATGACACTCCTGCTTCACACACAGCTCTACAAAATCTTAAGAAAAGTACAGTCTGCCTTGGCAGATTGGGAGGAAGGCTCTAGAAGCTGGTGCCCAATTAAATATATGATCTGTGATTACGTTTACTACTTAGTGCAAATAAAAATCAATAATGCTCTCATTACCTCCTCTTTTTCACTAGCCCCTAGTCAATTTGTAACCTCTGGCTATAAATACAGTTTTACCCCCCAATGCCCTGGACCTGAAGTATGAGGAGACACAGAGAGAGGAGAGAGAATTACTACTGATGGAATTATTTGGTTAAAACTTGCCTTATAAAAATAATAACTAAGCCTACTTATTGAGAGCTTACTAGTACACTGAACAGGCCAGGCAACATGTTAACTGTGTCACATGTACATATTTAGGTTCACAATCCTATGAAACAGGTACTACAGTCACACCACATTATAAGTGAGAGTACCAAGGCTTAGGGAGGTCAAGGAACTTGCCCAAGATCATACTTCTAGTTGGTGATGGAGCGAAAATTTGAACTCAAGCCTGCCTGATACCCCGTTTGTCTTCTTACGATACATGGTTTGCATTATGCTTATGAAACTGGCTGGCCGGGCCAGCGTGGCTCTGTGGTTTGAGTGTTGACCTATGAACCAAGAGGTCACGGTTCCATTCCCTGTAAGGGCATATGCCCGGATTGTGGGCTCGATCCCCAGTTTGTGTGTGTGTGTGGGGGGGGGGTGCAAGAGGCAGCCAATCAGTGATTCTCTCTCATCATTGATGTTTCTCTCCCTTTCCCTTCCTCTCTGAAAGAAAAAAAGTATTAAAAAAAAAAAAGAAACTGGCTGGACTTCCAATTTCCTTGTGAAAATGAGCATCCATGTAACTCATCGTTGTCTGTGTGTGTTGTTGAGGGTTCTTCTTCTTCTTTTTTTTTTTTAGCATCTTGATGTGCATAGGACACTGAAAATACTTCTGTGATCCCACTTACCTTCCCCTCCTGACTTTGGCCTTCCCGCTCAGCTCCCTGGGTGCTGGCCTGCAGCATCTGACAAGGCCCTGCTGTCCTTACCATTCGATTTCTAAAGCGGTTCACAGTGCATCGTGTAGAGTGGACGGGACCCCACGCAATGGACGGGTTCACGAAGGCCGCGTGATAACAGCTCAGGCAGGGGAAATGCAAATCCTCTGAGCATGTCTGGCTCAGCCAAGGGCAAGTCAATACTGACTTGCTTTAATTGAGGCCTCCCAGGGGAGCACCAGCTCGAGCCTCTAACGTCCTAATGTTCCGTAAGCCTCCTTTATTGTGAGCTGCGGGGGACACTCAGCTACACAGTGCGAATCTTTACTCATCGGCTCTTCTAGAAATCATTTACGCTCTCCTACCAGGCCCCTCATGGGTTTCATAAGCCCCGGTAATAGACATATCAGCAAAGCCAGAATGCCCTGAGCATCTGGCTGTACCTATGGGCGGGCAGCTGGTGTGCCCACCCAGACTGGGCTGAGTGCCGGAACCGGAATCTTTTGGCCGCCCCCTGAACACTCAGAACCTGCTGTATGGCAGGAGCTGCCCCCTGTGCCCAGAGCCAATTTGGTTCAGGCTTTGGGAGACGCCTAACGGGCAAAGGAATCAGCTGGGGCAGCTTCTACAAAACAGAAACTGGAAAGTCAACAGGAGCCATAAGCTTATTTCCTGGAAGCCACCAGCTGTCACCTGGTGACAGTGGCCTCTGGGGCAGGAGGAGTCATAGGTTAAGTGCTGCTGCAGCTCCTGTGGATGCGAAACACCCCAGGAAACGCATCTCCACCCTTCCTCATCACCACAACTGCCTTCCTCTAAAACTTCCATCAGCGCCTCCCTGGTGTGTGTGTGTGTGTGTGTGTGTGTGTGTCCCCTACATGCGGCAGACTGTGCATCCTATGTTTATGCTATCTGAACCCTATTTCTTGCGTCAATCAAGTAGGGAGCAGATTTCATAGTTCAAGGCCTGGGAATCAACACCGGTGTGGAACGCCAGGGATGTGCTATTCACAGAGCAGCCCCACAGATGCTGCCGGGCCTCTCTGAGGCCCTGCATGGGCTCCAGCAGTGGATGGAGTGCCTGCCATGTCCAGGAGTTCAACCAAATGCAACTGAATGTTCTAGGTGCAATGAGAAGAAACCAGAAACGGCATCCATCTGCCCTAAGACTGTCTTCGGTCTAGACTTCTTCCTGTGCTTGGCCAATAGCTTCCTACATTCTGACAGCCATATCATTTTAACTGTTTCCCTCTGGTTATAAAAGTAGTCAATATTCACGGTAGAAAATGTGGAACATACAGAAGGGGATGGAGGAATAAAAACCACCCAAATTCTAAAACTCACATGGCATTGCTACTGCCTGGACTTCAGGGATAGATCACAAACTCAAGATCCCTGGGCTGGCCCTGGCCGGTGTGACTCCATTGGTTGGGCATTGTCCCATACACCGAAAGGTCATCAGTTTGGTTCCCAGCAAGGCACCAAAAAAGATCCCTGGGCTGTTCATCTTGCAATTGTGTGTTGGCTTAGCATTTGAACCCCAATAGGTGGAGCATGTATGTGCTGGCTGGTCCCAGGCCCCGCCCACAGCCCTTGCTATGTATTTCCCCTGCCATACCCACCTATTCATGGAGGCAACTAGGACTCTCTTATCTAGAAATATTGTTTAAAAAAAATAAAATCGGGATATTTGGCTATATGCAACTTTACGTCCTTCTTTCCTTCCCTACAACTGTTACTGTGAGCATTAGCTCCTGCCATCAATTTTAAGAACAGGATCTTAATTCTGATATAAGGGTACATTATATAAATGTATCGCAATTTAAATTTGTTTAACTCTTCTCCTATCTTTGGGTATATAGATTGTTTCAAGGTTTTTGCTACCATATATTACACCATGATAAATGTCCTTGCCCATGCATCTTTGACTATCTGTCGTATATTCTTAGAATAGATTAATAGGGAATGGAATTGCAAGATCAAAAGGTACAAATTTCTACCTTTTGACACATTGCTAAATTCCAATTTGTACCAAGTTACCCTACAGGCGGGATATGAGAGCATCTCTCACAGCCGTGTTACAAGGCTTGGCACAGCATCTGACACAATAGTGCCCAGGAAGTAAGTTAGTAGTGTCATTTATCGAGTACTGAGTATTATTTTAAAAACCTTACTCAATTTGGTAGGCCAAATTTTTCTCATGTGAACTTACATTTATTACTTAGGGAGGTTGAACTTTTTACCCCCAAATGTTTATCAGCTATTTCTTCTGTGAAATTATCTGCTATGCCTCGTCACCATTTTTCTATTAGGTATTCATATTCTTGGTGTGTGTGTGTGTGTGTGTGTGTGTGTATTTTATTGATTTGTAAGAGCTTTCTATATACTACCTCTCGGATACAATTCAAACATCTGGCTCCTACTCCAATTTATGCAACTCACCTTAGAATATGGAAAAAAAGAACTAAAGAGAGATTACTGAGGAAATAATTGGGGGAAGATAAGGAGCCCTGGGTAGAAGACAAAATTGGGACAAATTCTCAATGAATCTCTCAGGATAATGGAAGTTGTCTTTTGGGTGCAGGTGGAGGATTGTATGAACCTCATGGGTCTAGGAACGTTTCACGCATGGGGAGCTTCACTTTTTAAATAATATTCGAGAGTTCATCAAGGGCTATTGGGGAGGTGGCTAGAGAGAAACCAACAATAGTTCACTGCCCACTATAGTCACGTGCTGGTCAGTACATGGTTTCCTTGAGTTATAGCAATGTAATGAGATAGATTTCATTATCCTTATTTTAAAGGGAACAGTAGCCCAGAGTGACTGTTTGACCATCTAGGGCTCCACCTCCAAGAGGAGGAAGTGCTGGCATTAGAAGTGAGCTCTGTCCTGCCGGAGCATCAGTTCCCTGGGTCCTGTGGGTGTCTGGTGGCTACAGGCTCGCATATGCTCTAATCTCAGGCCGTCCAAACACTATCATGTTCTATATTTACACCTGTCTACCACAGTCTGTGTCATATTTTAAAATAAAGGCCACAGTATTCAGTGGGTGTTGAGGAAGTGAGATGCCCAGTGGTTTCCCCACGGGGAAGGGCAGGGCCACGGCAGGGCTGGCTGTCAGGTGGGGCTTTCCTTGAGTCCTCAGGTCCTGTCCTTCTGCCACCACCAGAGAGGGTGACGTGGTTAGCAGAGCAGCATGGCTTGGGCCTTAGCACGAACACGCAGGCAGGACTGAAAGAGGTGGTGTCTACCAAGCCAGCATTTTGAAATGAAGCATACATTCATTTTGATGTTATTTCGTATAGTAAGATCTTGACACCTTGGTTCAGAGGGGAAAAGGTCTCTGTGGGAGGTGAGCAGTCGGCCACCCACAGACACTCCTGGGGGCGGGGGAACTGTGGGCAAGTGAGACATTCCTCCACCCTCCCGCCTCATCTCTACCCTGAACCCAACACCCAGCAACTCAAATGCCCTCTCTGGAAGCCTAATGCGGGCATCCACTCAAAACATGCACAGTCACGCTTATGGAGGGATGACAGAGAAAAATAATAAACTCCCCCGCCCTGCTTTCCCCCACCGACCTCCCTTGGAGAAGGCAACTAGGGTCAATGGTTTGTTTTTAAAACCTTGCGTTTCATTGTAAGGTAACTCTCCTTTACATAAAAGTACAAGTGTCTAAAAACCCTACAGAATTCATCAGATAACAGTACAAGTCACTTCTCTCTGAGGATGAAGACGCGTGAGCCACGGGTCCTTACCTGCTCCCCAGAGAGCCGGCGCCTTCCCTGGCAGCTGTGATTTCTGTCTGCTTCTGTCGCCAGCCCCTCTTGGGCTATGCATGTCTGGGCTGACCGTCATTCTCCCCAGGTTTGGCCTCCTCTTCCGTGACAAAATCTGCGGTGGCGGGGCTGCTGAAAGGTGCAAATGAATTTTCCATAATGAATATTTTATAGGAAAATATGTTCTGTATAAAGAATGCTCATAGGGTCCTAGCCGGTTTGGCTCTGTGGATAGAGCATTGGCCCGCGGACCGAAGGGTCTCGGGTTTGATTCCGATCAAGGGCACGTACCTCAGTTGCAGGCTCAATCCCCGTGTGGGAGGCAACCAATCGATGTCTCTCTCACTGTCTCTCCTCCTTCCTTCCACTCTGTCTAAAAATCAATGGGGAAAAAAAATCCTCATGCAGAAAAGAAAGAATGCTCACAGGGCCCGCAATAGGGAAGGCAGTTAAGAGAACGGAGCCAGGAGATCAGGGGAGAAGCCTGGTCACACAGCCTTGTAGCCACATGGGCTTGGGCCAATCACTTCTCGAAGCCTCAGTTTCCCCACCTGTTCCATGGAAATAATAATACCTACTTCCCCGGCTGTTTTCACCATGAGTGCGTACCTGTGACACCTGCAATGTCTTTTCTTTTGCTAAGAAGTTTCTAGCTTCCAGTTCAGTGATGTTGGGATGGGCCTGTTGCTAACACTGTCAAGAGCCTTTCACAGTCGGGACGAAGAAAGGCCCTGCCCCTTCCGTGCCATCCAAGTCTGAATCCCAGCCTTTTGGTACCTGCATGTCCATGCCCCCAGATTGTTTATTGGCAGCTAACCTGGCCTTCCAGAAGGACCCCGAGCATCTGGGGACCATATACCCTTTTTCTTGCCTTTGTGGTCCCACCACTGCGCTGGGATGATACACGCACAGGAAGACAATAGCTGGAGTGCTTACATGGACTGAATTGCCCAATGAATATACTTAAAAACATACATATTTATTTTATTGATTTTAGAGGGAAAGGGAGAGGGAGAGGTAGCAAGAAATAGAAACATCAATGATGAGAATCATTGACTGGCTGCTTCCGGCACGTCCTACACTGGGAATCGAGCTCGCAACCAACCAAGGCATGTGCCCTGACCAGGAATTGAACTGTGACCTCCTGGTTCATAGGTCAATGCTCAACGGCTGAGCCATGCCAACCGGGCACGAATATACATTTTTAAATTCACATCTTGAACTAGGTTGCTAATTGGCATGAATAATCTCATGTTCCTTCTTCATCACTATTAAGCGTGAGTGCATGTGAGTTTGGGAGTCTCGGTATTTTCCATGAATCTCTACAAGTTCTTGAGTTCACAAGTAGTTAACATCGTGAGTATCTGGACTAAATCCTTCCAAGAGAATTTTCCTGGCTCATCCCCTTTTGGACAGTTTAGAAATTTCATAAATAGCCGTAGCCAGTAGGCAACGGGGGTGAAGCTGGGAAGGGTCCCCCAGCGTGTGCGAGAGAGCAGCCTTTTTTGGCACGTGAGGACAACTGGATTTATGTTCCAGTGTAAGTTGTGGTTGCGTGAATACTTTTCATTCAGAGTCAGGAAAGGAATGAAGTTCTACTTGGCAGCCCACGAAGCCTCGTTTAACACAATGGTTGGAGACTACCTACTCCTCCTGACGGGCCCCCAGGAGGGGAAGGCAGTGGGTTCTGCGCCCCAACACAGAGAGGACTATGTTCCACAGGGAAGTTACTAGCAGAGGGAAGCTTAGAGCAAGTTGGCGGAGCTCAGAGAGGCCGAGGGCATGACCAGAAAGGAGAGAATTCTCCAGAAAATGAGAATATATTCTTTGGAGGGTGGAGAGTGGTGACTCGACACAATGTCACTGACCAAGAGGACAGTGAGAGGAGGAGGGTGACAGAGAGGGATCAAGGGCTTTCCAGTAAGGGACCCAGCACAGAAAATGGGGGAGGCACTTTCTCTGCACCTCGAGTTGCTTTCCTCCAATCCGGAGGCTTCTCTTCGAGGGTGCCTCCCTCCCCAGCTCTCAGAAGTCAACAACTGCTCCTACCTCTCACCGATGGACAGGGTTCGAGGAAGCAGTGGGATTCTTATTTACTGAGGAAGAAACAGAGGGAGGACCAGGGAAGGGGCAGGCTGGGGGCTCAGGCCAACTCCAGTGCGTATCTGGGACCTGGCCCAAAGGTCCTGGGCACAAGCATCTACTTTGATTTCCAGTAGGAATCCCAGCAGAATATTCAAATTTCCTTCTCAGCCCAGGCGGAGAACATCGCAATTCC
>NW_005354174.1:4023809-4033277 GCF_000412655.1 Myotis brandtii
CACTCCGCCCCACCCCATCCACATCCCCTCACACCCTCAGGGGAGTGATCCTCCCTCGCAGAGGGCCTGCCAGCCAGCAGGTCCTTCAAGGTCTGTTTCCAATTTTACGTCCACCGAGTCTGTTCAGACTCTGTGTTGCCAAGAACTTACAGGCCTCTATGGCCTTTAGCATCTAAATATTCTCAAATTGCCTGATGCGTGTGCCTTCTCCCTCCAGCTGGACTGTAAGGTCCTTAAGGATGGAGCCCCTGTCTTTAGCCGGCTGGTGTGTTGCCACCCACCCCCCAGCCCTCCACCTTGCAGGACAAATAAAACTCGCCTGGTATGATTTGCATGGCTGGAGAAGATGCATCCAGCTGAAACTATGGTGATTTCCAAAAGTAGAACCATTTTTTTTTCTTGTGCAAAACACCCAAGATGGCTTAAGGTAATAGGTCATTTTATTTTCTTATTCAAAAAAAGTGCCTTCTTCAAAGCATCCGTTCTTTTAAATGATTTCCATTACCACGTCTCCTCTAATCAAGTTTTCAGCAAACTAAAGTAATAAAGCTGAACGTCCAGAGACTGTTTTACCAGGTCTGGCAGCAAAGAAATCACCACTGGTAGTTCAGGCAGGATCCTGCCTGAGGTCCGTAATTTCAACCTCAGTATCTGCAACTGTATAATGGGAATATTCCTATCTTGTTGAGTTAGCAATAATGTATGTAAATGGTCTAACTCGGTGTCTGGTGCATATGAGCTGCTAAAAATGGTAGCTGCTGCTGCTTCTATAAATAGTGATAATAATTGGAAATCTGAAGTCACTCCCAGGAGAGAACTGAATTGGACCAGAAACTTATTGTCATGCAGGCTCCATAGGCTGAGAATAACTTATTCAGTAACCTTCATTCCTGCCTCTCCCTCAATCCTTTTACAAAATCCAAAAGGCAAATAGCAACTCTTTTTTTTTTATTATAATTTGTTCAACAAATACCTGTGTGTCTTTGCTATGCAATAATTTGAGGGTTCACAAAGATGAGGAAGACATTTTGGTCATGACCTTAAAGATTATAATCTAATTTGGCTGCACTGCTGACTTCTTCCCTGTGGAGCCGTTTAGGTTCTAGGGAAAGCAAACTCCTGTGAAATATTCCTTCTCCGGGTGCAACTGCAGTCGTAAATGAGGTGACCCAGATTGCATAGGTTTTTATGTACCTGGGCTCCAGTTCTTGTCACCCCACCTACTCCCCAAAGTGAACCAAATGTCAGCCCTCTGGGGCCTTTCTAGGGATGTTGCTCCACGTGGCACGATACATATATTCATCTGAGGAAGACCAAGTAACGTTTACACAGGAAGATGAAATAAAACTCCCTCTTCCGGTGGTAGGCCCTTGGCCTTACAGAGGAGGGAGGGGATTGGGTTCAGGACCTCCGTCACCAGGCAATTCGACTTCCCGAAGTTGGTCAGTGAACACTGGGAAGACGGTGGTTTGCTTTGGACAGTGTAAAACCCATACTTTGTGTTGGGATCTGAGCAAGGTGACGCCTCCAGTAGCAAAGAAACCCAGCAGCTGTTGAGATAAAGGTGTCTGGCCTCAGTTCTCTTCTTGAAAATGTAGTTGTTGACTCAATAGTTCTTCATTGGACCAGGAAAGGAAACAATGGTAGAAATCTATTTATACAAGTTCCTGACGACTGGGAGTCAGGCCCATTGCACCTAAAAATTGCTCAGTGCCTCACATCACTTGCCATAGTACAGTTATTTTTTTAAAAAATATATTTTGTTGATTTTTTACAGAGAGGAAGGGAGAGAGATAGAGAGTTAGAAACATCGATCAGCCGCCTCCTGCACATCTCCCACTGGGGATGTGCTCGAAACCCAGGTACATGCCCTTGACTGGAATCGAACCTGGGACCCTTCAGTCCGCAGGCCAATGCTCTATCCACTGAGCCAAACCAGTTTCGGCTACAGTTCTTTTTAAAAACACTTTTAAAAAATATGTTTTTATTGATTTCAGAGAGAGGAAGGGTAGAGGGATAGAAACATCAATGATGAGAGAGAAAGTACTGATCCGCTGCCTCCTGCATGCCCCCTCCTGGGGATTGAGCCTGCAACCCGGGCATGTGCCCTTGACCGGAATCGGTCTGTGACCTCCTGGTTCATGGGTCACATGAGCCACACTGGCTGGGCCCTTATAAAGTTCTTGGTAGACAGTTGAAAAGAATGAGAAACCAAACAATACAATTCCTGAACCTTGACCCCTCGCCCTTTCTACCTTGACTCAGATGCCCGGTGCCTAGGAGGTGCCAAGATTCTGTCCAAAAGATGCCTTTTAAAACAATCTTATTGCTTCCTTTAGTTGGTGGGAAGAATTACAGCTCATTACCAGCGCTGGTGTTGCCTAGTGTAATAGGCCGCTTTCTATACAGTCACAAATAACAGGCCACATCTATCTGAGTGGCTGGAAATGTGTGTTGTCTCACGTACCCAGAGGAGATCTTCATTAAAGCCTAATTATGGACCATAAATATGTTTTATTTTGGAACCCAGGAGGTGAGATTTTTGATTTGGGGAAATGCAGTGCCTAATAACTAGGCAGAAAAGGGAATGTAAACAGCGACTGAGCCCTTTAATTGGTCCCTCCTCAGTGTGGTGCGAAGGGATTTTCAGTTCCAGCGTGTGTTTTCCCAAGGCCCTGGCCCGGGTGCCTCTCCCAGGGCCGCCTGGCGTGCGCACATGCACACAGCCCCGGGGGCTGATCAGCCGAGAGAACCCTCGGCTTTCTGGTGGCAACATTCCGGAAGGTGCCAGACACAGGAGTGAAGAAATCAAATGAGCCTTGAGAGGTGATGGGATTTTATTGGTGGTTCACTCCTTAGCGCTAGAGGAGGGTTGAAGTGGCAGCTGCTGTCTCCTCTTCCTGCTCCTCCCCTGTACACAACCTCCTGGGTTTGGTTGGTCTTGGCATGGCCCTCTGGGCCCCCTCCCGTCCACCTGCCTTCTGGGAGCTGATATCCCCCTCTCCCCGACTCCACTGTGCTGTGTGCCTTGCTCAGGGCCAATTACCACAGGAGGTAAATTTTACTGGGCCTCCTGGGGCCCGGCAGGCACAGCACAGGGGTCTCCAATGGGGCGGGGGAGGAGATTGGGAAATAGCACAGGGTGGCTGGCGACGGGGGCACAGGGCTCCGGGAGGCCAGGGCGCTCACAGAGGAGGGGAAGGACACTGGAGGGAGGTGGGGGGAAGGGCCCTGGGCCACCGGGGAGGCAGGTGGCACGAGCGGCAGGAGGAGGCAGCAGTAATTGGTATTGGGCCGCAGGACAGGGGAGAAAGCAAAGACGGAGCAGTAAGGGGAATATTCAACACAGAACAGGGGGTGCTCTCTGCTGTCACCTGCACAAAAGAAAAAGAGCAGTCAGGAAGCAGCACTCACGGCGGGAAAGGACATAAAAAAGGTCTGGAAATGAATCAAAACTCAAAAATTGTTCTTTGTGGGGGAGGGACCTCTCCAGGGGTCGTGGGGCAGGAGGCACCTAGCTGGGACGGCAAGGTCACTGAAGAGTCTACCAGAAACTTGTCATCGACCATCACACCTTTCCCAGCCAATAGTCTCTGGCATCCCTGACAGATGCTGGAAAGTTCTTCCCCCACCAAGTTCCCGCGTGGAAGCTCTCGGTCCCTTGCAGCTCCCACAGGCCGTCTAATGAGCTGTTCCGGCAGCAGCATATGGTGGCCGGCAGGGTCTCACTTAGGTAAGGCTCTTCCCCTCAGCCCTCCAGCTGCCCCCGGTCGGAGGTGGTGGCCATGCCTTCACCTGGCCTTTCTGCGGCAGAGGGGAAGCTTGGGGAAAGAGAGAGAAGCCGAGAGACCCTGGTGGGGTCAAGGGAAGGGAGAGGGGCCGAGGGGGGAAAGCAGGTGGGCGAGGGAGGAGTCCAAGTGAAGTTAATGATTTGCCCGCTAACTTCACACTCAATCTGCCAACCTTGCTGAAGGCAGAATGGGGGCACCTGAAGGAGCAGTCACGATCAGAGAGACCCCCTCGGGCATGACAGATCTCTCAGCTCTGCCACTCACCAGCTGGGTCACCTTGGCTCAACTGCTTACCTGCCTGAAACCTGTGTCCTCATCTGCAAAATGAGACAGGTGTGCTCTCTAGCCTTGCTCCTCCAAGGGTGGCCCTTGGACATCATCGGGGAGCTTCTGAGCCCATCCAAACCTACTGACTCAGAACCTGCAGTTTATCAAGGTCGCCGGTGTTTCTTGCGAACTTTAAAGCTTGAGAAGCCAGGCTCTGGGATAGGTGCCCAGACCTCTCTGAGGAGAATCAGCTGTAGCGCTTGTTAAAAGCCCGGTTTTGCCGGCCCCTTTTCTGGAGGTTCTGACGCTCTGGGTCGGGGATGGGGACCAGGAGCAAGTATCTTAATTAGGTACCTCCCTGGTGATTCTTAACATCAGAGAAGTTTAGGAGATGCTACAGCTAAAATCAGTTCCAGTTCTAAAATGCCATCATTGGAGCCACCCCAGTTGAAAACCATCAAAAGGCATGCCTTGTTTCCCTGGGCTTGTCTCCATTGTGCGTCACAGGTGGTGTGTTTTTTTACAAACGAAAGGCAAGACCCTCCACCAGCAAAAACATCACGACTCACTGCATTGTGACAGTCGCTTTATTCTGGGGTCTGGACCTGCACCCGCAATATCCCAGAGGTGGGCCTGACCCTGGAAGGCAGGGGTCTCGTCCCGAGTTACTTGAATCCTCTGCAGCACCTGACGCTGTGATCCACGCCCTCCTTCCAAACGCCTCTCTTGGCTCCTGCAGCGAGTAGTTCCTACTTCTCAGATCATTTCTCTGGAGTTGTCTTCACGCATTTTCCCCCTAACTGTTCTTAGCCCCCAAGGTTCCTTCATCTTCTCTCTTCTTACTCCATCCACTCTCACGGGGAGACACTTGTGGTTTCAGCCGCCTCTTGCTCACGGTAGGCCCTTGGATTCCTCCTGGCAGCCGGGATCTGTGCTGAGCCGCAGACCTGGGTACCTGGGGGCTTCCTGGCATTTCCTCCTGGCCCTCCTGCCTGGCCCCCCCAGGCAGCACCCACAGAAGGGGACCCGCCCTCTTCTCACTTTCTCAGCCTTGGCGAAGGCAACCACCGCTGGCCTAGTTTCCTGGGCCAGGACTCCAAGTTTTCTTTGATTCTTTCTTTTTCCTCATGTCCACACCCAACAGTCACCAAGTTCCGTCAGGTTTACTTCCTTCAACATCCCTCAAGCCCGGGCCCTCTTCCCTATCCCCTCTGCGTCTGCTCCTGGCCAAGCCCTTCTCCTTTCTCTCCGGGTCCACTGCAGCTACTGCTTCTCTGGTCTCGGCCTGTGTCCGGCTGTCCTCGTTCTCTCCAGGTCCACTGACTGCTTCTCTGGTCTCGGCCTGTGTCCGGCTGTCCTCACCTTCCCAGCCAGTCCCCTTCCCGTGCTACAGCCAGACTCAGCTTTAAAAAATGCCAGTCTGCTCGCATCACTTCCTGCCCGGCCTCTGTCCGTGACTGATGCTCTATCGCCTTCAGCATGACATTCAAGGCCCGTGGGCACCTGGTCCTTGCCTTCCTGTAGGGTGTCAGCTTTATACCCTACACATCCTAATCGGTAGCCTGACCCTACACCAGAGCTTCTCAAGCTCCAATGTGCAGAGGGCTTGTTAAAGGCAGGTCTGACTCAGTAAGTCTGGGTTGGGACACGAGGGTCTGTATTTCTGACAGGCTCTCGGGTGATGCCTCCTGGTCTGGGGACACTTGGAGACACGAGGCCCCAGCTGATTGGTAGTTCCTTGATGCCTGTCTGTCCGCCTCTCTCTTCCCCTCTTCTTTGCTCTCTCCCCTCCGTGCCTTCGCACACTCAGTATATCCTGAGGCACATCTTTCTTGCCTTGCTCCCCTGGCTAACTCCCTCCCCCCTGCCCATCCTTCAGGGTTCTCAGCCCACTCAACGCTCTCACAACTGACTGGTCAGGGCAGGTGGGTGTCCTTCCCGCCCGCGAGGCTGTGAGCCCTGGAGGGCAGGCCCTGTGTGTTTTATTTCTGTATCCCCGGCACCCATGCAGTGGCTGGCAGGTAAGCATGCAGTGAATGAATGAATGAAGTGAATGGATGAGCGATGGGCGAGAAAACCAGTGCACCCTGGCATCATATACCCGGGGACCGTGGGGGCAGTTGAATGTATCTGCTAGCATCCCATAGGGACTGGATAAATGGATGTCTTCATTGATAATCAAATAATGAAAAGGTTTTGTAATCAAGTTATAGTCTCTCTTACATCTCAAACTACAATTTCTCTTATGAAGAGGCTAACCCGAGAGCAGCATATGGTGTTGGGCAGGCTCCATAAGCAGAGGGGCCATTGGGAATTAACCTTTACCCGAGGCCTAGTCTATACCCAGGATTTTAGTCCTCCTGTCTACCTGGTGAGGCAGGTAATAACTCCGCTTTGCTGATGAGGAAACTGAGTTGGGAGAAGTTGCCAGTTCACATTTACAGGCCATAAAAGTGGTGGATTAGGGTTCTGAGCCAGGACTTCAAATTCTGCTCTGTGACACCCCTGAGCCCCTCTGTCTTAGAAGCATTGCCATAAAAGGGCTGAGAATGATGATGATCCGTGTAAAAATGGCAGCATTCACTTCTGCTGGTTGTTTTCTAACTTGGGCAGGTAACTTGGAAAGTTGTTGGACAGCCCAGCCATCATGGCTCAGTGGTTGAGCGTCGACCTATGAATCAAGAGGCCATGGTCCGATTCCGGTCAGGGCACATGCCTGGGTTTCAGGCTCAATCCCCAGTAGGGGGCGTGCAGGAGGCAGCAGATCATTCTCTCTCATCATTGATGTTTCTATCCCTCTCCCTCTCCCTTCTTCTCTGAAAATCAATATATATATATATTTTTTTTTTTAAAAAGAAAGTTGTTGGACACCAGCAGACTCGCCTGGAAACCCATTAGCCTTGACCTTTCAGAGAAAATCTTCAGGATTTATTTGCAAGGTAGGTTATGAAGACTTGGAATTTGCCTCAAATTTCTCTCCCAAGCTCCTCTTCAAATAGATATTCCCCAATTCAAAAGAGACCACGGTAATTTTAGATGTTTATCTTCATAGACTGAATTCCCTGGTTTTTCTTAGTTTTACCAGAACACATCCTCATGATAAGCCACTATTAGGCTGAATAGGCTCTGCCACTCCTACAAATCTGAGTCTGGTAATGACTAACATTGAACTCAATAATAAGTGAGGATAATTTCAGAATGCTTGGCTTTGTTTTAAAGGGCAAGATTTTGGAAGCAGGCTCCAGGACTCCATCCAGATCCGCTTTCCTGGCACATAACCAGGGGCGATGCCCAAGCTCTAGGTGAGAGGACAGGGCAGGAGGGGGCACCCTCACTTCCCCTGTGCCTGGCACTGGGGTAGAGAGCACTGTAGGACTCCAGCAGCCAGAGCCCCACAGCACAGTGGCCTTTGGATGCCTCTGTGTGTCCTGGGTAGGAGAGGTGGCTCCTTTCCAACTTGGCCTGGGCTTGGAGGGGTCTGGGGAGCAGGAAGGAGTCCGGGAGCCAGAGGCCGCTGTAGCTCCCTGCCCTTCCCTGTCCCCCCTGTCCTCTCCAGGCCTGCTGACCATTCTGTTTCCCACAGACCCATTCAGAATTCCGAAAGAGGAATATGTGACGCTGCCAGGCTTCTTTCTCACCCTGTATCAGTGTCCACCTTGATCATGAGATCGGATTTCTGAATCAGCTGCACATCGGACCCAGCTGGGCCTTGAGCCTGCCTGACTTTCCCATGTCTTTGGGGAGCTAAAGCCAATCTCTGGCTTGGTAAATGCTTTCTGATCATTCATCTCTCTCCATTTGGTGTTTTGCTTTGGAAATTCAGGGTGTAGTAAAAGTGTCTGGACCTGTATTTATGTTAGCATTTTAAAAATATAACTGATCTTTGGCAAAGGAATAAAAAAAGGTTGGAGGGAAGGGGTGACAACATTAAGATAAAGACAAAAGCATTTTCTAGTTCCTTCTCCTTATTAAACGCAGCTCTTATGTGCTGGATTCACGATGCTATAGAATAATATATCAAGGGCCTATGGTGTCAGGCAGTATTCTACAGCTGAGCACAGTTTTATCATTTACTCTTCAAAGCAGAGCTCACCTTTAACCCCCGCCCCCCATTTTACAGATGAGGAAACTGAGGCACAAGGAGTTACTTTCTCAAAGGTACAGAGCAAGTAAGCAATGGGGCCCAGATGCTAATCCAAGCATGTTGACTCCAAAGCACGTGCCCACCCATAACCTGCACACCCCGGTGGAGAAAGATAGTAAGGAGAAGCACAAGCCAACTCATTTAGAAACAGTTCCAGGGAATATATGGACTTAATTTAAAATGTGTGAATTCTTTCTAATAGTGGGAAGAACGATGAACATCTGACGCCTTCTCAGTTATAAATCTATTTGTAGAGAGCACGGATTGTCCCTCTATTGTAAAGAGCCATTTTAGGGGTCCTAGACAGCAGTTCACATAGAAGGAAAAACTTTTTTATGACGTGGCTCATCATTGCATAGATTTGCATGGAAGTCACATTCCCCGACTACATTATTTTTTAAAATGTAATTTACTTTAATTTTTTCCATCACCATTTATCCCATTTATGCTCTCTTACACCTCCTACCCCCGCAGTCACCACACTGTTGTCCATGTCCATGAGTTTTCTCTCCCTTTTTTTTTCCTTTTTGCTCAACCCCTCCACCAGCACCCCCAATATCCCCCTCCTCAACACATACACCAGATCTGTCTGCCTGTTTTCTATCCATGAGTCTGTCTCTATTTTGCGTGGTAGTTCAGTTTGTTCATTAAATTCCACATATGAATGAAATCATATGATGCTTGTCTTTCCCTGCCTGGTTTATTTCACTTAGCATAATGTTCTCCAGGTCCACCCATGCTGTTGCAAAGGGTAAGATTTTCTTCCTTTTTACAGCAGAGTAGTATGCCATTGTGTAAATGTACCACCGCTTTTTTATCCACTCATCTACTGATGGGCACTTGGGCTGCTTCCAAATCTTGGCTGTTGTAAATAACACTGCAATGATCATAGGGGTGTATATATTCTTTCGAATTTGTGTTTCAGGTTTCTTTGGATAAATTTCCGGAAGATGAATCGCTAGGTCATAAAGCAGTTCCATTTTTAATTTTTTGAGGTGACTTTGTAGTGTTTTCCACAGTGGCTACATTCTGCATTCCCACCAGCAGTGCACAAAGGTTCTCTTTTCTCCACATCCTCGCCAACACTTGTTGTCCCAGCTACATTGTTTTATTTGGTAGAGGTCTGGCCTAACACCATCTGGAAGGCTAACCTATGAGGCAGATGTTGCAAAGAATTTGCATGTTTGATGCTTCAGTTTTGCAAAGAATTCGAGGTCTGACATGGGAAGAACTTTTGGTGACTCTCTGCCAACTTTGGATTTACCC
>NW_005354174.1:4033777-4036901 GCF_000412655.1 Myotis brandtii
GGGAGAGGTGAGAGCGGCAGCCGGCAGCGAGGGCCGCCCGAGCCCAGAGCGAGGCAGCCCTGTGCTCACAGCCCGGCACTGTTTGTCCAAACACTGACACCAGAGGGTGCGGAGAGGGTTCCAGTTTATCTCCAAACTCGGGAAGCAGCCGGCAGAGACTTTTTCTTCGTTTTATTTTATTTTTAAAAAAAATATATTTGTATTGATTTCAGAGAGGAAGGGAGAGGGAAAGATAGAAACATCAATGATGAGAAAGAATTATTGATTGGCTGCCTTCTGCCCGCCCCACACCGGGGACCAAGCCCATAACCCGGACATGTGTCCTGACTGGGAATCGAACCATGACCTCCTGGTTCATAGGTCAACACTCAACCACTGAGCCACGCTGGCCGGGCAAGGTGGTAATTTTTAAAGGATTTTTATTACAAGTAACATCCCTCATTTGATGAAATTGACATTTTTCTGCCAACTTGGCTCTCTTGCCTAAACCTTGGTGCTTTGCACTCTAGTAATTCTTCAAATTTAATGTTTTATAGAATGTAAAGTGAGTTAACTCATCCTTTTTGTCAGTGTTGTAAGTTCCATATGGAGCATTTACATCTGTATTAATCAGACACGCTAAAATCATTGAGTGAGCCTACACTGTTCATTTTAATAATAGTTTTCAACAGATGACAAAGCACACCATGCAGCAGCTACCCGGCTTTAGCAAGAAAGCTAAAAATTATATCAAGTGTATGGAGTTGCATTATTTAAACTTAAATTCATTTTTTTCTATTAAAAACATCCTCAATTCAATAAGTTACAACATGTATTTTGAAATATTTGGGAAATGATCCTATCTGCCTTATTTCATTCTTAAACAGCAGAGTTAAGACACCAATTCCTACTAAAAATCTTCCTAGTGAGATATTAACTATGATGATGTGTCCCCTTGATTAAGTAAGAAAAAAAGAGTTGGGGCTTTGCCCGAAAGGACATCATTTCAGAAGTTCATTTGCTTTTTTCTTCATTAAAGGCAATAAAATGTGGGTGGTTAACCTGAGAGCTGCCATTTTCTTTACATTAAGACTTAACTGGGTGGATGATTGTATGACAAGAGCTATTTAGGATTAGAAAGGAGTCGTGGCTTGGATGTAAGTGAATCACACGCTATTTGTGAATCCTTCGGCAGTTAATTTGGATCATTTCCATTGCACTGCGAGCAGACGGCAGACTTTCTTCCCTGTTACCCCAGCGTCCACGTCAGTTCCCAGAGGAATCGAGTTTGTCCTACAGATGTTGGCTCCGATGGGGATGAGCCCGGGGGACTCTAAACATGCAGTTGAATTTATCCCCTTTCTGGATACTGTTAAATCACTCCTGCCTCAAGCAGAGGGGCTGGTCTTTGCTTCAAAGGCAGCTAAAGAGTGAATTATTTACCAAATTGCACAAAAGGGAGGATTTATCAAGCCCCTTCTCTCCCAGAGAGGACAACCTCAGAAGCGGAGGCCTTAATTACTCTTTCTTGGCTATAAATTATGCCATTCAGATGCTTGTGAAAGCTTCTCTTCATGCTCTTGCTTGAGTCATAAAACTTGATACCTGGGGCCAAATGCCTTTATTTCCTGACCCCACCCCACCCCCCAAGGGTGAAGAAGATGAAAAGGCAGCAATTCCAGCGAGTGCCACACAAAGCCAACGACTGGGCAGAAAGCGCAGGGAGTGGCGACAGTTACTCTGCATAACCCATGCCTCCTTGACCTGATATTCCCCAAAATGAATTTGACCGTTTGCATAAGATCATCAGACCCTCAAAAACCTGTATTGGCCACTTGGAAACCAC
Source organism: Myotis brandtii (assembly GCF_000412655.1). Taxonomy (NCBI): domain Eukaryota; kingdom Metazoa; phylum Chordata; class Mammalia; order Chiroptera; family Vespertilionidae; genus Myotis; species Myotis brandtii. The sequence goes on from NW_005354174.1 coordinate 4,035,603, forward strand.
TTGGATGTAATCAACATCACCAATTTGATAGTTGTCATTCCCTGTCACACTGGGATTCTAGAATTTGTGAATCTGAATAAACCAGCTACTCACCTGGAGAGGGTTTGCTGGAGCCCACTTTCTCTGGTTGCCTTGCAGTCATGGTACTTTTATGTTTCTGCTTGACGGATGTTTGGTCAATTGCTGGAAGTCTGGAATCAAAGTTCATCGCAGAATTCTTGATAGGTTGGGCTAGAAGATCCTCCTCACTATCACTCTATGGAAAATGAAAGGAGTTTGAGTATCAGTAGCCTAGTAGGTCATTCTTTTATTTTTATTTTTATATTTTATTGGTTTTTTTCAGAGAGGAAGGGAGAGGGATAGAGAGCTAGAAACATCGATGACAGAGAAACATCGATCAGCTGCTTCCTGCACATCTCCTACTGGGGATGTGCCTGCAACCAAGGTACATGCCTTTGACTGGAATTGAACCTGGGACCTTTCAGTCCGCAGGCCGACACTCTGTCCACTGAGCCAAACCGGTTGGGGCTAGTAGGTCATTCTTGCTAAGCAGAGGGAAAAAAGCCAAATGCACTGACCCCCTCCGTCAATAACTCTGGAGCAACCCACCATGATGCTCAATACGTCCTTTCACCAGTGAGATTTTGATGGACTGGGCTTATCAATGTAGAAATAATAGCAAAGTGCTGAGTCTTATTTGTAGAACATTATAAGAAGAATGCACATTTATTGGTCTGTCTTGTAGAACATTATGAAAAGACTGCATTTCTGGTCCTTAAGTAATTAGTTCATGTTCAAAGCCACATAAACTTCTTGCTATTTGTTGTTTGAACTACTTTGCCGGTGGGTGAGGAAAAAAAAACATTCCTTGTGTTAATCATACACTTGACAATGGAAAGGAAGTTTAGATAGTGTGTTGGGATCGAATAAGTCAGACCTCACTTTAATATTCTGAATTACTGGGTGCAACATAAGACAGACTGATCTTTTAAAAAGTCCCCTACTTGTCAGTCTGCTATAAAGAAGTCAGTATAAATCTATGCGCGGACAAATCATGATTCCTGCAATGTCAGAATATCTTAACACAGCCTTACGGACGCAGTAAAAGTTACCCAGCCATTCGATAGCTTGTGTACTTCGCCACACTTTCAACCACCAAAGTAATGATGAAAACAATATAAATGGCTTGTGAGAAACCTGGTCTAGAAGGGTGATTTAAGTCCTGCCTTATGGTTTAGGTGCCGGTGTTAGTATGATTTGCTAGGCCATACACTCAGCAGCAAACAAAACCACAAGGCT
>NW_005354174.1:4036923-4131106 GCF_000412655.1 Myotis brandtii
CCCGACCCCCCACCCCAGGAATTCCAACACTTATCACTAAATTCTCCCACATTGTGCATTAGTCTAGTATTGGAAAATGCAGTCTTTTGCAGACACAGAATGCTAAATTAATGTCCCCCTCACCTCCCCAGCTGTGGCAATTTGTATTGATCTTGCTCATCGGTCTCACCGACAGTTATGGCATTTTCATTTCAAGGCTCCTGACTCAGGAAAATACTCTGACTAGCTTTGAGTGATTGGGTGCAACAGAAGACAAACTAAACTCTAAAAAAATCTCCCCTCTCGTCCATCTTCTGTAAAGAAGATCGAATCTACAGGTGGACCCATCGTTACCCTCCAAGACTGTAAATCATGCTTTGTAATTCAGAGCCTGGGTACAGCCTTCCAACAAATAATTATTGTTTCTCCCTACATGTTCGGCAAACAGACCACCCTCAGACAAAGGGACAGGAAAAGGCAAGGGCATAATGAATTGGTTGTTCTCCCCTTTCCTTTTCGATTCTGGAATTAAATAGAAATCCTTGAAAATTATTCTGAAATGTCAAAGATGAAACATTAGGCCATTTCTGAACATGAAATAGGCTCTCCGTTCTCAGAAAAGGAAATGTGGGCACATTTTAATTATTTGATGCCTGAGATCGTCATGGGCAAGAGGAACATCCGTGAGCGTGGAACAGAATTCCTCCCACAAACTGCCGCACACCAACTCACACACTAGTGGGTGGGAGAATTCTCTGCTGCCCCAGGCCATGGTGAGCTGGGAGGAGTGGCTGAAGAGACTTCATTGGGTGGAGTGTTAAGCCATGTTTATCTTTCCTTCGCCCATTCACTCATTATACCAGTGATGGCGAACCTTTTGAGCTCGGCGTGTCAGCATTTTGAAAAACCCTAACTTAACTCTGGTGCCGTGTCACATATAGAAATTTTTTGATATTTGCAACCACAGTAAAACAGACTTATATTTTTGATATTTACTTTATATATTTAAATGCCATTTAACAAAGAGAAATCAACCAAAAAAAAAGAGTTCGCGTGTCACCCCTGACACGCGTGTCATAGGTTCGCCATCCCTGCATTATACCTTAAGCCTTTAGTAGAACAGGTGACAGAAAGCTTGGCCAATTACGCCATGCTTGTTGCATGTGGAATTGTGCCCCTGTGTTCCGAGTACATCCATCTCTGGTTCCTGGTTCCATCAACCTTACTTCCAGTTGGTAGTCATTCAGAGTCCAGAAATTGCAGCTGGCGGTGGGTGTTTTGTCAGTTGGAGACTAAATCCAGAATGGCAAGAATATACTTAGGAACGTGCTATTGGATCTTTTCCTGCCTGCTTCATTGAGTAATCTCAAGCAAATCACTTGACCTTTTTGTGTCTTTATTAAATGTCTTCTCATATACTCAGCCGTTTTCATGTATCCTTCCTCATGAAAAGCTATCATATTTTTGGGGAGAAGGACCCTCGGGTGTGTGTGTATGTATGTGTGTGTGTATGTGAATGTGTTAGTAATTCATTCTGGCACTAAAGTGTGGTATCTAAGATTCAGAGCCCAGGTTCCTGGGAGTGCATCCTGGCTCTTTCATGTGATTGATTGACACTGAGGTAGTTCCTCTCCGCGTCTCAGATTGTCCCCTCTGTGAACAACAGTACCTACATGTTGGTGGTTCTGTGAGGAGTAAATGAGTTAAGGTATATTTATAGCACTTAGAATAGTGCCAGGCAAACAGTAAGTGCCATGTGCATGCTGGCTTTTGCAGTTAGCCATTAATTCATGTTCAGCCATCTCAAAAATTAACCAGCTAATGACTGAACATTAACGATCCACTGTTGAAACCAAAACCAAAAGCCCCAATGAAGAGTTCAATAGAATTTTCACCTATCCCATAGAGATATGAGCAGAGAGGTGGGTCAATTCCTATAATGGACTCTTGGCTTTTTCTGAAAGCAATTTATGATAGAATTGATCTAATCTTAAGAAAATATGGCACACTTTCTTTTTTTTCAGACAGTAACGCTCTAATGGCAAATATTTAACAACATCTAGAGATTCTCAAACAATAATAATTATTTTGATTTAAAGTTGATTTTAAAACTATGTCTTTTCCTCTTGTGATTTTGAACAGTAATTACAATTTTCATTTCTTCCCCCATATGTTCCTACGTTAAAATGTCACATGGAGGTGGAGGCGACAGCACACTGCTATTATTTGGGGGAAGAGAAGCAGCTCTCTCTTTTGAAATCAAAGCCAAGAACATAAAAGATAAAATAAAATGAAAACACCGAGCTACTTGATACAGGTGTTGACTTCAAGTCTTCTATTGGTAATTTGTTGAGAAAGTCCTAATCAAGCTGTGTTAACGAAATGAAGTCATTGTCAAAAATCAGTATTTTCTGGAATATGACTCTTTTAACATTTTCCAAAGACCCCCGGCTGTGCTATGGCACCATCCACACTGAGGCAGAGCTATTGCCTGGCCCAGGGCAAGGCTATCTCATGAGGTCACAGGACTCACACTGGGAAAAGCAGGGGCGGGACTTACATTAGGGCAGGTACGCAGCCTTGGGCGCTGCAGTCACAACTTGGTAACATTAGAATGGTTACAGTTAGACTCCTAGAAGAAGGAGAAGCAAGGGTTCCTCGGGGATGTGGGGTTGACTAGATTTTTTAAACTGGGACCTAAGAGGGTTGAGTCTGAAATGGAAACGCGACAATGAACAGAGAGGATCAGAAGAGCAAGGGGACTAGAGCAGTCAGGGACAGAAAAGATGAAGTCATTTTCCAACTCTTGCCTGATGGCTCATTTCCAGCACCCAGGGAACTGCTTCTCAACTGGCATGCCTGCCCCTCACCCCAGGGTGTGCTACTGAATTCAGATCGATGTGTACAAAACCCATTTTTGCCATGTATCACGTGACGGCTGGCTGAGCGGAGCAGATCCTATGACACAGCGTAGCTCAGGGCGCGGCTTGCTGTAAATGAGAAGAGGCAAGGAGTAGTGTCAGGGAGGTGCCAGAGGAAGACTGCGTGTGTATTACCTTTGAAATAAATGCAGTCTCGTGAGATTCTGAAAGAGAGTGATCAAGGCAGTGAACCCCGACATGCAAACAGCGACAACATGGAAAGGGTGACCGAGGGACTGTGAATGCAAATGAGTACTGTCCTCAAAGTCCATATTCAAATTGTGCCTCAAACACACACCTGTCTTAAGGAATGAGGGCACCCCGTATAAACCTCGTTCTGGAGAGGACGGCTACCTTTGTGTGTTCCAGAAATGGAAGGTTAGTATGTTCTACCCCGAGTGCTGCTGTAGCACAAAGTGGGCTAAATTTTCTCTCATCCTAAACAACAACAACAACAAAAACCCAACCAACACTAAGGACAGCGAAAGTCCTTCACACGTTCAGGACAATTTTGAGCTTATCAGAATTGTAAACTTGAACAACAATTAAAAATAGGGATTAGTAACTGTTATGTTTTTTGGTTTTTTTTTTAACTCACGTCCCACCTACCTGAATCAAACTTGCTGCTTGCCCCATTTCTCTCTCCCACCTGAAGACCCGCCCAGCTGCCAGGTGGGGTTGGCAAGACCAGGATCAGCAGTGGAAGCCCTGGCTCTCCATTTGCCACAAGATGTTTTTTGGAGTCCGCAGGGCTGCCATGTGCATGAATATCACGGGCATCTGTTTCCATTGACTTCTGTAGAGAACTCTCCTTCCGGCCTCCTCTTCTCTGATTCCCAGGCTAGCAAGGTGGAATGACCCAGCCCAGTGGTCGGCAAACTGCGGCTCATGAGCCACATGCGGCTCTTTGGCCCCTTGAGTGTGGCTCTTCCTAAGCCTTAGGAGTATCCTAATTAAGTTAATAACAATGTACCTACCTATATAGTTTAAGTTTAAAAAATGTGGCTCTCAAAAGAAATTTCAATCGTTGTACTGTTGATATTTGGCTCTGTTGACTAATGAGTTTGCCGACCACTGAGCCAGCCTGAGACACTGATCTGAGAGCAATGGTGGGCTCGTGACTAAAGTCTTTGTAAGGTTGAAAAGCCGTGGGATCTGCTCTCTCAAGTGGCATGTGGGGCTTCAGACTCGCTTCATGATTACTATCCATCCCACTACAGATCGGCCTCTGGGTGAAACTTAGAGCCGATCCCTGGCGTGCTGTGGAAATCACTGTTGATTGACATGGGTGGTGGCCACACATTTTTATTATCTTGAGGACAAGTGTGTACAGTGTTGTCTGGGATGGAGTTCTGTGTGGTGGCAGTGGGTAAGGAGGTGGTATATGGCCAGAAAATGGTTGGATTTAAAAAATTTGAACAGTGAAGTGTAGTGTTTGGAAGCACATTGAGACTGCCCTCAGTTGGGTATGGTTTTGCTACAATGTGTTTCTCCTTCTTCCTTTATCTCAATTCATATTCTCCTGTTAGCTGGGAGGAGCATCAGAGGAATTTGAAAGACTTGATCCATCAAAAGGATCTCGTCCATGAAAATACCTCCTATTCAAAATAATAGGTCATAAAACATGGGAATTAATTGAGAAGTATATGCACCTACTATGTCTTCAACCCCATGCTAGGCACTATGAAGGAATATAAAAACAAGATGCTTACAATGGGAGAGACAAGATTAATACTATACCAACAAAATGCAAAATATTTGATTAAGTGATAAATTGTGTGGCACCAATTCTGAATTTCAAAGGAACTCAGAGAAAAAGATGGAAATCAAGGGAAGCTTCATGAAGGAGGTGGTGTTTTCTGGGACCTGAAGGATGCGTAGAAACTGTCTAGGGATAGCTGGTTTGGCTCAGTGGATATTGCGTGGACTACGGACTGAAGGGTCCCAGGTTCGATTCCGGTGAAGGGCACGTGCTGGGGTTGCAGGCTTGATCCCCAGTAGGGGGTGTGCAGGAGGCAGCCAATCAATCACTCTCTCATCATTGATGTTTCTATCTCTCTCTCCCTCTCCCTTCCACTCTGAAATCAATAAAAATATATTTTAAAAAAACAAACAAAAACTGTCTTAGGCTGGAGGCCGCACAAGAGTCAAGGTATGGATGGTGTATGAGGTGTGGCATGATTCTCGGAGAGTGAGGCAAGTGTCCCGAGCATAGATATGGGAGGAGAGGTGAGAAATAAAGCGGGATGGTAGGGTGGGGTCAAATGCTGGGAGGCTCTGAGATTTAAGCAAAGGCTTGAGACTCAATGAGAGAGAGAATGGGGTCCAACAGAAGGTTTCTGAGTAGAAAAATGCTTAAGGTGGCATTTAAGATGAGCTTGTATGTTGCTTTCAGAGGGAGAAAAACAAAGCATCCTACAAATTTGCCCATGAAATAATCGTTCGGTAGTTTCAATGGCTGGTTTTTGTAAAGTGCAATTCTTTTCTTATTACAAAAGAAATGTATGCTCATGATGGGAAAAGACAAGCAGGAAGAAAAGTAATTTAAAACACTCAAAACCCCATTAACCTTGAAATTAAAACTGCAAATAGCTTGGTCTGTATTCTTCCAGACCCCTTTTTAAGGACTGGGATAGAGACTACTAGCTTCCCACCAAAATCCCTTCCCAAGTGATGAGAGTTGAAGCTGGGATGTGGCTGCCCACCTTGAACTGAAAGTTTCAGCCTCCCCTGCAACTACATGGAGCCTCAGGAGTAAAGTCTAACCAGCGGCAAGTGAGCCCAAGTGATGCAGGCAGCCTGCTTCAGAGATAACCTCTAGCCCTGTGCCTTTGCTAGAAAGACAGCTTTGTTAGCCATGTGCTGAAGACAATAAAACTATCATCAGCCCGAGTCCCCGCAAATCCGAGTGGAGCAGAGCTGCCTGCTGCTCTGGTTCCTCCAACCTGGTCTGTCACAGGTGCCAGAAACAAACTCCTGTCTTGATTGCATCATCACATTTGTGGTCCCCTTGTTATAGCAGCTAGTGTTACCCTAACATACATGTTTATGTATATATAAATATTTTTTACAATACTTTCACTTGATACAGTGCATCAATAGCTCCTTTTTTATAAATTTTCAACCTTATTTGGAAAAATTTCAAATCTATAGAGAAGTCGAAAGAATAGCACAAATAACATCCATTGTCCTTTACCTTGCCAATTCGCTTTATCTCTCTCTATATTATTTTCCTGAACAATTTCAAAGTGACTAGACTTCATGATACGTCATCCCTAAATACTTTAATATTTATCTTCTTTTTTAAAAAATATATATTTATTGATTTTTTACAGAGTGGAAGGGAGAGGGATAGAGAGTTAGAAACATCGATGAGAGAGAAACATCGATCAGCTGCCTCCTGCACCGGCTAATATTTATCTTCTATTATAAAAATAACTTTCCGGTCCTGTAAAACCACAATAGCATTGTTACCTAAGAAAATTTAATGGTTCCATGACATTATCTAATATGGAGGAGCATATTCAAACCCAAATGCCATCAAAATATCTTTTTAAAATTAAATTTATTGGGGTGACATTGGTTAAAAAGATCATATAGGTTTCAGGTATAAATTCCTATGATTCTAGATCTGTATATTGCATTGCACCCATCACCCAAAGTCAAATCATCTTCTGTCACCATACATTATCCAAAATGTCTTTTTAGCTTTTTGTTTTGATTTATGATCAAACAAGGTACATGCACTGTATGAAGTTATTATGTCGCTTCAGTTCTCTGTCCTGTTTTCTTTGTCATGTTTTGTTTTGTTTTTTTACTGTTTTGAAGAGTCCCAGCCTCATAGAATATCCTATATTCTGAATTTGATTGTTTCCTCATAATAAAATTCAGGTTAATAGTTTTTTGGCATGAATATCCTATAGGTGGTGTGGTGTCCTGCTTTATAACATCACATCAGCACTAAGCAATGCTGTTGGATCTCTGGGTTGAGGTGGTGACTGCCAGATTTCTCTAATGTACATTCCCCACACCTATTTTGTAATCAGTAGATAATCCATGGGATGATTCTGAGACAGTAGCCTATTCCTAAACAACATTTCACCCAGTGATTTTAGCATCTGTTGATATGCCCTGCTTGAATTGAAAATTACAATGGGGTAGCAAAATAATTTTTCTAATTCTATCATCTCTTCTACAATTAGGTGGCATTCTTCCTTCTCATTTATCTATCATCTATCTCTCTATTTATCCATCTATGTTTTATTTAATTACCTCATCAAAGTTTTCAGTGCTGAAATTGTACCAAAAACAGAGAGTGGAGGTCCATCCACCTTGGCTCTTGACTTGAGTCTTTGAGTACTTCTTTGCTTTCTGGTACAATAAGTATGATAGCCTCACCTTGTGCTTTACCTACCTCAGAATTGCTTTCTTTTCGTTGAGAATGGTATTTAGAAACCAATGTCTGCATGCTAGGTGTGTTCATTGCTACTGGAGTGACATTGTTCTTAAATCCTTTCAATGGAGTTAATTAGAAACATGTATTTTTAAAATCATGAGTTCATAGTAATATTTCTAGTTAAAAGTTAACACTATATGGGTTTTTTCTTTTTTTATATTAATATCTCTTTTCTATTATATTTATAATCTTTTTTCTTAATTATATTAATATATTTATTTGTTTTACTTTGCAACAAACATAAAAAATTTCAGAATTACCATACAAATATTACTCTAAGAGTAAGATCACTAAGTAAGGTATTATTTCTTTGAATTATGTGGATCCATCACAATTCTTTTTGTTGCTATGATAAATAGTGTTATGGTAAATGTCTTTATATATTTATACACATCTTTACCCCTTTAAGTTCCCAAAAGTGGGAATTTATACTACTAGATTGAAAGCATCACAACAATTTTAAATTTTTTGTTCCCAAAGTGTCCTCCAGAAATATTGTTCCGATTTATATTTCAAGATGTATATGAGAATGCCAGTTTCTACGCAACTTTTCCAACTATTATCTTTTAAAAAGTCTTTGTCATTTTGGAAAAAAATTATAACTTTAATTTGTAACTTGTATGTAACTTTAATTATTACACGGGTTCATTTATTTGTCTCATCTATTTAGAATGTATATCCCACCAATTTATAAAAAGGGTCTGAGAAAGTTGAAATCAAACAGTCTCCCAGAAATGGAACAAGAAAAGGCAAACTAACTTACGGTGCGAACACCGAGAACAGTGGTTGCCTCTGAAGGGGACAAGGGCAGGAACCGACTGGGAAGGGGCGTGAGGAATTTCACGGAGTGACAGGAACTTAATGGAGCTTTGGGTCACATGGCTACACCCATACATTTGCCCAAACTCATTAAAGAGTACTCTAAAATGTTCACTGCAGGTAATTTTTACTTCTAGAACAAACACTGGGAAAAATATGAACAATCAAAATCACAAAAACATAATTATATATGTTGGGCTATGGGAGTGATGAGTAAAACAAAGACTTTGCTGTTACAGAGCTACAGTCTAGGTGGGGAGGTAGATCACTTAATAAAACAGTTATCCAACAAATGTAAAATTACAAGTCATACTTTTTTTTTTTTAAAGGAAATGTATGAATAGTATCGAAATATAAAAAGATAGGGCAGAGGAGTCTGGGTCCCTGAGGAGGTGACCTGGGCTGAGATCTGAGGCAGGGTGGGAAGGTGGGGTGAGTGTTGCAAGAAGAGGGAACAGCATGTGCAGACTCTAGCAGGAGGTGGCCTGGCACTGAGGAGGACCCAAGGCTAGTGTTGGTGAAGCATAGAGTTGTCTGGAAGGCCAGATCCCACAGGGCCTTGTTGATGTATTTTGGCCCCCCTTCCAAAAGCCACAGAAAGCCAGTCTCTCCAAAAATCAATGGAAAAAATATCCTCAGGTGAGGTTTAGCAACAACAACAAAGCCATGGAAGGGGTTTAAGTAGTCATGTAATGATTTCCATTTGCTGATATCACTCTACCTGTGGCAGAAAAGTGAGATTTGGGGGCAGGAGTGGAAGTGTGGGGTCTCGTTGGACTATTTATTACCAGGGGATAGCAGAGAAGAACACACAGATGGATTAAAAAGATATTGGGGAAGTCCCGGCCGGATGGCTCAGTTGGTTAGAGCATCATCCCATACATCAAAAGGCTGTGGGTTGGATTCCTGGTCAGGTTGTGGATTTGATTCTCAGGTGAGGATTAAAAATAAAATATATTTGTGAAGTAAAGTTGATAGGACTTGGTGATGTATTGAATATGAGGGTGAGGATGAGAGAAAGTGTCAGATTCTGACAGTACAAAAGGAAGAATAAAGGGTCAGGTTGGAAACTTTAGCAGTGGGCCTGTTGAGTTAAGATGTCTTTAAGACCTCCTAGTAGAAATTACTGAGTAAACAATTGGATATTAAGATCTGAAGATCAAAAGTGAGGTTTGGGTTGGAAATAAAGATTTGGGAGTCATTGGCAGATAATGTCTTGATTTTGGCAGTTAAAATCTTGAACAGGGCTTCTTGGGGATAGGACATGAACTTGGATAGGGGAAAAAATGACACCTTTATTTCCACCAATTTCCAGCTGAAATCTAAGCATATGTTTCATTTACGAATGCAGGCAGCAAACCACAGTAGTATTAGCAGTACCTGCAATTTTGTCACCAATAGAAATCACAGATATTTTCACATTTCATTAAATTTGTTGCCGATGTCTCAAAATACCCTTTACGCCCATCACTTGTTATTTAATGTGTTAATAATGAAGCACATACATTACTAAATCACAGGTTTCTAAAAATATTCTGATGACTATTTCAATAAAAGTGGTTTCCTTTGAAATCCTATGTATCTTTTTTTTTTACATTTTAAAATATTATTCTAAGAAGAGGATTTAGAGAGTTCACCATACTGTCCAAAAGGTTTGCAATACAAAAATAGGATAAAGCTGCCAGCTACAGAGATGAGAACCAAGCCTAGAAACTCCAGGACTCAGCGGAGTGGAGAAGGATGAGATGAGGGGGAAGCCAGCAGAAGAACGTGGCTTCGCAGAAGCCCAGGGACACAGTGTGTCCTGGAAGATGGAGTGGCCAGGTCAAAGCTGCCAAGAGGTCAAGGACTGAAGGAGACCTGCCGCATTCAGAGACGAGGAAGTCACTTGATGAACAATCACTTCTGTGGAATGATGAGCGTGGAAGCCAGATTGGAGTGGGTTGAGGAGTGAGGAGGAGGTGGGGAAATGGAGTCAGTCGGTGTAAATAATTATTTTGAGAACTTTGGCTGTGAAGAAGAAACAAGTGGAGGGGATGTGGGATCGAGGAAGGGCTGTTCTGTTGTTTTTTGTTTTTTGTTTTTGTGTGTGTGTGTTTTGTTTTTTTCCAGTTTTTGTAGGAGACCTTAGATCATGACTAAATGCTGATGGAAGCCTCTGGTACAGAGTTGGAGATCCGGCAGGGAAAGGATGACGGGTGGAGTAAGGGTCCTGAGAGAGCTAGGAGGTGGGCTCCTGAGCACAGGCGGAGAGGTGGGAATGAGGGGAGGAGGTCGGTGGGGTGGGCAGCTCTGAGCTGAGGAAGCTTCTGCCTGAGGACCGAGACACTGAAGACGGGACATAGAAGAAGGTTTGAAGTGGAAGAGAGCTGGCCCGGGAGACTGGGCAGCACTGAGGAGTTCCAGGAGGCTGGTGGCTGTGACCTCTCAGGGCAGCACTGTTCAGGGTTGGGTGATTTTTCTCCAGCTGCCGCCAGTGGCCTGGGTGCGGGGTCCAGAGACCGTGGATGGGCAGGCCTTCGGCAGAGGTGCGGAAAAAAAGACAAAGGGCAGGGAAACCAAGAGGATCACACACAGAATCTAGGCTGCTTAGGAACAACGAGAGGGCACGGGGAGAGGCGCCAAGAGGTGGCAGAGATGGCGCAGCGGACGTGGGTGGACGGAGAGCTGGAAGGCTGGTGCTGCTCAGCAGTAGGTTTCTGGAGATGGAGAACTTCCGGTTGATGATGTAGTTGAGGGTGTGCTGTTGGTGGCGGGGACGGCAGACTGAAACAGAGGGGGCACTTATGAGGGGAGGGGGCACTAAAGAGGCACTGGGACCTGAGAAGCTAGGGTGTGGCTGCATTCGCCAGGCAGATGCTGAAGAGGTGTAGGATTGTGGGGGAGATCAGGCAATGGGGCCCCAGAGATGGAGCCACAGAGTCTCCACTGAGTAAGGGAGAGAGGCCAGGAGACAACAGGATGATGGAGGTGTGAGGTGGGGCAGGGGAGATGGTGGAATAAAACAGCGTAAGCCTCAGTGGGCCCTCGTGCCTCCTGAGCCTAAGGAAGGGGTGCAGGAGGGAAGCCAACAGCGCCCTCCAGGGAGGGGGCTCTGAACAGGGGTCTGATGCCATTTCCTGGGCTGCAGGGCGGCTGGATGGCTCACCCTTTTCCAAATGTGCCCAGCTCTCCACCGAGTTCCTAGGCTCTTCCATCCACCCGCCAGGTCCCCCCACCTCAGCTCCCCAAATCCTGCCGGTGACTAAGGTCCAGCTGAAAATCTGCATCCGCTGTGGAGTTTTCCCGCTGCCTTTTTATTACGCTCAGCAGACACCGTCCTGAACCGCAGACATTTGTGTGAGGTCGCCTTTCACCCCGCTGAGCGCCCTGAGGCGGGGGCGGGGCTTATCCTTGCCGCCTCCCCTAGCCCCCAGCACAGCGTCTCAGACACAAAAGGGTTATAATTCCTTAACAAATAAAGCCATATGAAAACGAAACAACCAGGTTCCAGGATGAAATGCTGTATGCGGTAAACCACGTTCAAGGCAGGTATGCAGCGGAATAATAATACCTCGCAGCTGAAAACATTTTAAATTTTGATATCTGAATTTTAATTGGTTCTTAAGTTTTTTTTGGTTTTAAAAATGAATCAGAATCATTTTTTAAAACGGGATGTTTAAAAATAAAATGTGGTAAACTGAAATGCATAGCACCACAGAAAACGGGAGAAAAAGCCACTTCATGTAATAATCTTCCCTCATGCAATTTCTGAGCCGTTGCATTCAATTAACACAGGGGACTCTTCCCGTCAGAGGCCACCAATCTCGGGCTCCAGCAGTTAAAAAAGGGGGGGGGGGTGTAAGAATAGGTGTTTGCATTGCAGGCTGGTGGCAGAATCACCCTGGTGCAAGGATTGACTCTGGGCTGTCTTATCTGCTGAAAAAGGCAGAACAGTATTCTGGAAGCAGCTGCCATTTAACCTGACAGTTGCCCCATTTTACTGCCATGCCCTATTTTAAAATCGCCTCCTGGAGCTCTGATGAAGTGCAGAAACGGAGGAGAAATGAAGCACCGCTGGCTTTGCCCAGGACACAGGAATAATATCCCTTCGCTCCACTCATGCCGTTGGCAGTCGCCAGCAAGCTTTGCCCACAGAGGGGCCTGCGCACCAGCCATTCCAATTTATCTACAATCTTATCATGAGAGAAAGATCCAACGCAGTCCGGAGAGTGATCCGGCGGAACGTCCAGTCACAGTAAGACGACTTCTGTTTCGAAGGACAGTGAATCCCCAGTCGACTGTGGGCCCGTCTGAGCTTCCTCGGCCGGCGGAGAGCTGCCACCCAGCTGTCCTGTGTCTTTGTGTGCATGCCCACCCGGGACAAAAGGAACTGCCAGAGCTTACAGAAGCCAGCTGTCCCTTTGCAGAGCGGTAGGCCAGGACAGGCATGCTCTCTCCAGGGCGGAGGTTTCCAAGGTGTTGATGATAATGGACGAATCTTCAAGCCCAGACGGGCCACTGCACACGGGCAGCCTCACCAGACTACTGACCTCTCAACAAGTTCAGGCCAGGTCAGGGAGCGTTCATTCCTCCACGTAACAGCATGACCTTTCTGCTCCCGCGCAGGGGGAGGAGTCCTGTTGTGGCCGCTGTGGCTTTGGCGCTCTGACCTCAACATGTGCTCATGCCTACAACACCCTGGCAACTGTCAGCCATTGAACATTCATTGTGCTCCTTCTCTGTGGTGGCCATTGGGAATGCGACAATAAACACTCCTGCTCTTGAGCAGTGCTAGCTTAAGGTAGAGGCAGAGAGGAAGGTGTGTACCGTAAGGTAGATTTGAACCCAGAACGTGTGATGGCAATACAAAGGAGGGACAGAGCAGTCACCCGACCCCCCAGGAAAAGCCTTGGAAATTCTTCCCAGAGGAGGTGCCCTCAGAATTGAAGGTCAGGTCATCAGGGTCTTGAGTACCTTGTTAGCGTATTTGAACATGATCCCAAAGAACAATGGAATTTATTAAAATTTTTTAAAAAAATTTATTTCAGAAAGGAAGGGAAAGGGAGAGAGAGAATCATTGATCAGTTGCCTCCTGCATGCCCCCTACTGGGATTTGAGCCCAAAACCCGTCAGTCCCCAGGCTGACGCTCTAAGTCTACCCACTGAGCCAAACCAGCTAGGGCCACTAAAGAATTTTTAATAGAGGAATGACACAATCCAATTTGCTTCTAGAGGATCGTTCTTTTTCTTTTTTAAATATATTTTTATTGATTTTAGATAATAAGGAGGAGGGAGAGACAGAAACATCAATGATAAAAGAGAATCATTGATCTGCTGCCTCCTGCACGCCCTCTACTCGGGATCAAACGGGCAACCCCTTGACTGGGAATCAAACCATGATTCGCTCAACCTGGTTCATAGGTGGACGCTCAACCACTGAACCATGCCAGGCTAGAGGATTATTCATCCTGCAGCCTCAAAGACTGATGGGAAGGAATGAGGTGAAGACAAAGGGACCAGGCAAATGACTCCTACAACCATCCAGGCAAAAAAGACAGACCCTGGAAAGGGAGGTGCTGGTGGACAGATCCAAGAGAGAGGAGATAAGACAGTCCAGCTTCAGAGTCTGATTACTGTGAAGTGTGAGGAGGAGCAGGGGGAGGATTCTTAGATAATTTCCAGAATTCTGCCTTAGGCAGAAATAGATTCAAGAAGAGGAACAATTTGAGGGCAGAGGATGACGTATCCAGTCCCTGGAGTCTGAGGGGCTCTTGGGGCACATCAAGGTGAACAGATCCACAGCTAAAATGGAAAACAAACGCAAATGAAAATTCCCACAGACCCGCAGTGGTCAAACCGTGGGCTGTGCATTCCGTCTCTGTGAGGTACATTTCGGGCTGGAGACGCTGTGGGCAGAGCAGCCTTATTACTCAGGTGAACCTCGAGGGTGCAGAATCTGAGCCAGAGTCAAGAGGGAGCTGTGACAAACACCGAGCCAGGTGTTAGAGATGACTCACCGCCTCCCAGGCGGGGCAGTCAGAACCAGCGTGTGCTTGCGTGAGCTGTCTCCTCCGCACAGGGGCCTCGGGACAGGAAGAAGGGAGGCCTGACCCACAGGAATCTGACAGTGGATGAGCAGAAGTTAGAGAAAATTAACAGTGTGACTCCCGGAACGCATATGCCCGCGCTGGGTCCTGCCTGCTGTCGTGACACTGCTAAGGGTGCTGGTAGGTTGACACTGACAGATTAATGGGAGAACAACTCTCTAAGAGCTGTTTGAAAGAGAAGCTGAAGATTTCACAGACAGGATAGGCTGAATAAATAGGTAGTGAAAGAAACTGTGCAAATATACCCAGGTGGTAGAAAAACACACAATGCAAATCAAGCCTGGCTTGATTGCCTACTGTTCTGCAAAGTATTGTATTGTGGGTTATGCATGGCCAGTATCTGGGAAACAAAACCCCTTCCTGGCCCATGGGGTGTTGTCTTGTTTGTGTTTTGGACTTGACCACAATGTGAAGCAGGGCTGCCCCCAGATCTTTCTGTAACGATGCAGATGGTCTATATCAGCGGTTCTCAACCTGTGGGTCGAGACCCCTTTGGTGGTCGAATGACCCTTTCACAGGGGTCGCCTAAGACCATCCTGCATATCAGATATTTACATTACGATTCATAACAGTAGCAACATTACAGTTATGAAGTAGCAACGAAAATAATTTTATGGTTGGATCACAACATGAGGAACTGTGTTTAAAGGGCCAGAAGGTTGAGAACCACTGGATATGGTCTATATGTGCGCGGTCCAATATGGCAGCCACGGACCTCATGTGGCTACCGAGCATGTGAAATGTGGCTGGTGAGACCAAGGAACGGCTGACTTCTAAATTTTATTTTAATTCATTTAAATTTAAAGTTAAATAGCCCCATGTGCTAGTGGCCACTGTATTGGACAGCTCAGTTCTGGGCGTTTGCTGCCTTGATGTT
Source organism: Myotis brandtii (assembly GCF_000412655.1). Lineage (NCBI taxonomy): Eukaryota > Metazoa > Chordata > Mammalia > Chiroptera > Vespertilionidae > Myotis > Myotis brandtii. The sequence continues at coordinate 4,052,065 of NW_005354174.1, forward strand.
TGGATGGATATTCTGACTTCTTAAGCCACTGCAGGTTGCTTGAAGAGGCTTTACTGTAGCCTCCAAAGTTTGTGTGGAGAAACGTATGATGGCCAGAACAATGAAAATGTTTATGTTGCATAACCGCCTTCACCTTTGCCTTACCTCACTTTCCCGGAGACCCAGGTGATCTCGCTGATGTAAACACCCTGGCTCGGGCAGGCCTGGGGCAGAGCCAGCTGCTGCTGGGATCAGGTGCACTGCCTCCTTCCAAAGTCAGGCTGGGCCCTTGTGACCTGCAATCTAAATACTTAGTTGCTCGGTTGATGATGGTGAAAGGACAATCATCCTTGTCCTATTAGCAGAGCAAATGGTGCTCTTGAAAAAAGGAGATCTTGTCTCTACTTTCTTTGCCAACGAAGTAAATGCAGTGACCATGTGTCCTCAGTCCTTGAGGTTTGAACACCCCTTCCAGCAAGGATACAGGATCTTGGAAGAGGAGAAGAGCCCAGGACGTCTGTTTTCATAGAAGGTTCACGTCCCCAGGTCCTGGGCTAATCATTTTCAATGGGGAAATCTGGGCTCCAGTCCCTTCCCGTGAACATGCCGGGGCCCTGTCGCAGCAGCTCCCCTAGGCCAGCAGCTGTTCTGGGGAGATGAGTTCCTGCTCATATGGAGAGACCACTTCATTTTTCAGTCTACTAACTCATCCAGCTTCCAGGTGGTTATGTGGAGCTGATGTTTATTTATTTCCCTGTTAAATTCTAATCTGATTAAACAGTTCAAAAGGTTGCACGTAGCTTGGAAAAGGGTCTAAAATGAAGTTGCCACTTAGGTTGGCTTGTAGAAATCTGGCCCGGGGCTGAGCTGAGGTGGAAGAAGGTATTCTAGAAGCATCAGAACCTGCCCTTCCACTGACACCTGCTGGTGTAGCATTTTCAAGAATAGTTGAACACCAAGGCAATTCATAATGTAATCTAATGTTAGTATGACATTTAAGCATCTCACTCGTTCTTATAATGATCCCATGAGATAAGCATGATAATAAGTATCCCCTTGGTGGGACACTGAAGTGCTTAGAAGGAGCGCGGTTTGTGCCTGAATTCACGCTGCAATGTGGACAGAGCTGGCCCTCGGTGAGAAGTGTTCTTTCTTCTAGGCCACACCACCAACTAACCGTAGTCAGGAGGCACCACTCCACAGAACATCTCAGCATAGGCGCCAAAGTCACTGCTTCATCTTAGATTTAGATTGAACACAAGCTCTGCCTGACCAGAGCTTAAAGCCACCGGCTGTGATGAGGGAGTCATGTCATAATGCAGTGGCTACCACGTTAACTGTGCACTTGGGGATCTGCCCACCTCTAGGCAGGTGTCGGGAAATTACAGCTTGATTACTTGCCGGTAAATGCCTCTGCTACTTGACAGTCAATGCCTCGCTTATTCCAGGCTCATCAGAATTTGACAGTCTGAGGCTGGGTTAAGGAATGGGAATTACAGTACATGTCAAATTGCAATACGTATGTGTTAAGTGATGGGAACTGCAATCCGTGTCAAAATTTGGTAGTGGCATGCTTCACATCATGACTGCACAGTGGGAAAATGTCCATGGATTAAGCAATCCGCTTTCATACTACCCACTCAGGCCTAGAGTGAACTTGCCTTCAGAAACCAGAGGCAAAACGTTCCTTAGAGTTTTCAGGCACAGAAATCTCTAGAAGGAAATTACTCGGGAGGATGTTCACCTAGGGAAGAGGGCTTTGGTTAGGTTTAAACAGCTGCTCTTCCTCCTGCCCTTTTCTGACTGACCAAGGATCTTTTGCACTCTGGTGCCTGATGTGGCTTCCAATACACCGAGCTCGGAAAACTGGATCAGTCTGCCTGGGTTCTCTTGGCGAGGTGCCAATGTTCTTTTTCAGAGCCTCCTCTGGGAGACTAGCTCCAGACCTCCCTGCTAAGGAGAATCCTGTACAAGGAGCTTTGATACATCCTTCATTCCCCCGGGATTTGAGATATAGCAGGGCAGGCCCAGACTATGAAGGTTTAAGAACAACCAGCTCTTCATAGACATTGAGGTTGGGATCCAAACCATGATCCTGGGGCCTGAGGATTTCTGGGATCTGGTTAGAGTCTCATAAGGGATCTCTGGCTTCACTTGTACCCAGCAAACGTTGAAGGATGGAGCCAGGAGGGATCAACGTTATGAGCACACAAGTCAGATGGCTGTTGAAATGTTGCGTTCGGTGACATCTCTCACCCTGCCCTTCCTGTGCCTTTGTATCCAGAGGCAAATCCTCTAGTGTCCCCCAAGGAATACCTGTCATACAGAGAGCCAAACAGGGGTGAGTTTCACTGTGGAAAATTCTGATTTTGTCACTCTTCTTGATAGAGAAGATGCGACCTTGAAGGCACTTGTACAATCAAGGCCCCAACCCTTGGGATATCATTATCTGGAAAGAATTGGGATTATGTAAATAATGTTGTTTTGAGTTCTCTGACATTGAATACTCCTGTCCTTGTACTTTAGAATAGAAATTGCCAGTTTTAAGCACTTTTACCACCTATTTTTGTCTTTATTTCACAATTACTTTTCTATGGACAACTATGTCCTTTGTAGATGTGGTCTGAGTGTTTTGCAATGATGATTTAAAGAATGAATAATTTTTACAGCTAAAGAAGAAAAGACAGGACTCTGTTACCAGCTTGTCCCCCAAATAAGTTTGTGAAGAGGAGCATGAAACTTCAAGTCCTAGAATATTTCAACTGCATGAGCATTGCCATACAAAACAACCATGACTATCTTGGGTCTTTGCATGAAAATGGAAGAACCCTGCTGCTCATTGCTTAATAAATCCAATCTAGAGAGATTGCTATATGCTAACTATTTGACTTAAATTTACATTACTTAAAAAAAAATCTGTCCTTGATTTTTGTTCCTAAGTGCAAAAATATAAGAAGCTACCTTAATGTTAAAAACGTGTTGTTCTAGCCAGACTAGATTTAATTTTTGGATTAACCTCCCTCCCTAAGTTTCATCAGCATCAGGCATCACATTTTGTCCTTAAGTAACAGGAAAGATCCAGGCAACATGTTCTTCTCAGGGCTGCCAATATTGTTAGTCTCTGTCACCCTCAGACTCTAGGAGAAATCTTTTATCGTGTGATTGTATGTTCCCTAATAGGGAGTATAGATCTCTCCCAGGGATGCAGCTACATCCATGAACATCAATCACTGATGATTTCAGGTGTACTCTGAACATTAAATAACCCAGTGTGAACATCCTAGATTAGAGAAGAAATCCCAACAAGAAGTTGATTGATATCAGGTATCCAGGACCTATCTCAGGGATCCATACCGCCAACAGAAAAGAGAGTCCATCCTCTAGAGTATGTTTCAGGCATAAAATATTAAATAAGACTTTATAAAAGGCATATTACTCATCTTAAATCAATTCACCATGCTAACAATGGGTGTTGAATGCCACTTGTGGTATTCAGCTTACATAGGATAAGGAAGATGCTTACACAGATAAGCGCTTACACATGAAATATGATCATACAGCTCCGTGGTTCAGAGAACCCTCTCTGGGCTCAGACTGCCTGCAGCAGAATCCCTACCCTACCACGTACTGGCTGTAAAATCCGAGGTGAATTTTCTTAACTTTTCTAAGGCTCGGTTTTCTCCTCCATAAAGTGAGGCAAATAATATATAGAGATTTAAGAAAATTAAATAAGCTAATATGTACAAAGTACCTAGCACAGTGTGAACATTGTAAGCACTCAAATAATGATAACTTCTCACTACTACTGTTATTGTCACCATTCTCATATTGCTATTATATTATATTGCTCTTTTTATTTACTATTATCATCCTAGACACAAATATTTGTACAATGGCTAGTTATTATGGGATGCAGTTATTATTGCATTTTACTCTCTTCATTTAAAATAAAAACTGGATTTGCAGTTTAATGGGTTAGATTAGACTATAAGGAAAGAAGAGGGAGGCTGAAACAGGGTGAAGAGAAATCATGTGGCCGGGGGGGTGGTACCCAGAATGGGAGCTCCTGCCCTTGCCTCTTCCTGCCCTGACCTTTAACCTTTAGGATTCTTTAACATCTCCTTTTTGTGTGGGCTTTTTCCCAAGTAACACACACACACACACACACACACACACACACACACACACCAGCAGAAGAATGTCTTCCAGAGTTCTAAGTACCTGTTTGGAAGATGACCCGTTTAATAACCGGCTTCTCTCCACATTTGTCTCTTGCCCCCCAAATTGATCTCGTTTCTTCTCATTTGAGTCTCTTCTGTATTCCTGTCCTCTCAGACAAGCCTGGAGAACAAAAGAGGGTGGGTTGTTGTTTTTTTGTCATCTTGGGTCTATGACTAGCTTTGATAACTTTATGCTTCCTATTGTGAAGAATGTGAAATAAAGCATGAAATAAATACACACGATATATATCTGCAGGGTTGATGAATACCTGTTACCAGTATGAACAGTCTTGCCCAGGCATCACTCTCTCTTCCCTTTGCCCAAAATGCCAGGTGAAACATATTAGTCATTGCTTTCATAAATTCAAACAACAAACATACTGAGAGGCATTTTGTCAAATATTTACCCAACCATTGCCTTCTCAAGGAAGGAAGTACCTAATGTACCATATTAACGTTTCTTTCTGGTCTCTTTCTCTTCATAGCTCCTCCTTCATACTCACCTCCACTCTCCTCTGTCCCCTTGGATTTCACCCTTGTTACAGGAGAAGAATTTTCCTACTCAAGGCCTTTAGCACATGCTGTTCCTTCCACTGGGAATGCCTTTCACAGGATGTTCTCTTGACAAATTAGGAACTAGCTGGGTGGCATCTTAGGTTTCCCCTGCCTCGCTGCTCTTCTCCAGGCCAACGTAATTGCTCATTTATACATATAAAGCTTGAATTATGCAATTTTGCCCCTATTATATTTATATTTTGAGCCTGTTTCTCCTGCTGATCAGTGAGAACCCTCATGGTAAGGACCATTTCTTATCTTTTGAATCCCCCAGTATCTAGCATTTAATGTTAACTGAATTGCATTTTTGTCCGGGAGGAAAGTAATCCCCAAATGTTATAAAAACATAATAAAAATAATTTTTTTTTCATTTTAAAAAACAAAATGAAAAGAAAATCTACTTCCAAAATATTTCTCCTCTAGTACGGGGACTGGACAAACCCAAGAATATCATGTGCTATGGGGATTTCAACTGATGATTTAAATACCCCCAGAGAGTAAAACTTCTTAGATCATTTCTACTAGGTTTGTAGAGCCAGTGACTGGATTCACCATGGCCCAGCCAGAGCCAAATTATCCACTATCATAGTAAAGAAAGGCGGTGTAAAGACCAACAGTATTGTTTCTAAACTAGGCCTGACATGTCCGCCTTCCTGCTGGATTGAGAAAGGGAAGATTTCTTGGGCACTTTTAAAAAAAATACATTTTATTGATTTTTTTTACAGGGAGGAAGGGAGAGGGGTAGAGAGCTAGAAACATCCATGAGAGAGAAACATCAATCACCTGCCTCCTGCACGCTTCCTACTGGAGATGTGCCCACAACCAAGGTACATGCCCTTGACCGGAATCGAACCTGGGGCCTTTCAGTCCGCAGGCCCATACTCTATCCACTGAGCCAAACCAGTCCATTTTTTGACTTCTGTTGGAAAAGCATCCCCTTCCTTGATGTAGAAGGACTTGCCAGGGTTTCCCGCCACGGGGAAAGCCTAATATGCTACAAGGTTAAGAACAGAAATGGCCTGATATTAACCAAACATTTCCCACTTGGGAAACCAGGGAGTCAGTTACACTCTGCTTCTCAACTGAGTTGCGGGGGAAGCACTGGCCTCCAGGCTCGCGCACGGTGGCCCAAGAGAAATGTGCAGTTTCACCCGCCTTGCCTGGAAAGGGCTAACACCCCAAAATGGCTGTTTTTCTTTCTCACAGCTAATCTTATCTCCAAAAACTATTCCATATAGACAGTAAGCCACTGTGATAAATCCTGGGCCGTGTTTGTTTTCATAAATAATTTAAACAGAAAACTCAAAAAACACTGGACAGAAACTATATAATAAATAAGATAAGCACCAAAGAGAGTTTAGCTGGAGAGCTTAGAGAAGTGTAGCTAAGTACGGGCCTCTTTTTTTCTGTTCCTTCTACAACGACTTGTGACCGGAGCCCCGGCTTGGGAGGAGGCCTGGCTTGGCCCATTGTGTCCTGATGCAGCGGATGTCTGTGTTACCCTAACCTACTGGTATCAAAGGAGCAAGAAAATGCTGATGGGCTGAAAGTGGAGGAACCCGTCTTAGCTAATGCTCGCAGGACCCAGGCAGATTTTGTGGGATGAACAGAATTCTTGTGGGCTGAGTGTTTTTTGAAAATTCTCTCCAAGAATGCATGCGACTTAAATATTTCTTTACCAAAAGGGGATGAGGAATGGAATGATTTACAATGTTGAAAAAAAATGTTTTTCTCCTCTGGTTCCTGATCCCTTCTCTCATAGAGGAGGAGGGAGCAAACCAGTGGCAAGGTAGGTACTTCCAATTATTTTCTTTTGATCCAGCCAAGCAGTCTTCCTATGTAAATCAAACATTAAACCTCTCAAAGCCACAGCTTTGCTGAGGAGAAGGAACACAGGGACAGAGCCAAGTCCAGGCTTCCAGTCCTAGAAACAGCAAGAATCCAGCCCTACTCCACCCAGGGGCTAGTTTTCCTGTTATTTGTAAATGTCAATGATGTTTTTGTTGTTGACATTGTTGTTGATGCTGACGTTGTTTCTGCTCAGGGGGGACCTGAAGTGACAGGAGCAAAGGAGTGTGACATCACGGGATGGGGAGGAGGAATGGACTTGTAATTCACAGTCACCAGGGGCTCCCCTTATTCAGAACTTCCACATTTTCCCCTTTCAAATTCATGTGCCTGGAGCTAGGTTGCTATAAATAAATTTCTGTTCATGTGACGTAACTGGCTGGGGGCAGTCTTGAAGCTGAAGGCGTGTCAGGTGACTTCTTATTCCTTCCTTTTGGGGGAGGATCAGGGCTTCCTCCTTCACTCTTTCTTGGTGTTACCCCTCTGTTCCCCCTCCCCGCCTACCTCCCCCCCCCTCCCCTCCCCCCCCCTTAGAACTCCCCTCCCCCCCCTTGAGCTCATCCCTCTGACTACAGCTCACGCAGACAGGCTGCCTTCTGTGCAGAAGCCACCACTGTGGGGGCAGAACACAGAAGGTGCATCTACGCCTGTGGGGGATGACGTGGGTTTCGTGACTCACTGTAACTCAATCCTGGTAAACACAACGAACCCCAGCTCTGCCACTTTCTAGCATCGTGACCTTGGGCAGCTGACTAACGCCGTTGATTCTCACTCCCCTCATCTGTCAGAGGGGCATGTGAGATGGCCCCGTGCTGCCAGAGTGTTGGGGAGCCCGAGGCATTGCTGGTCAGATGCTTAGCAGAGTGACTGGCTCACGGTGCATGCCCAATAAAAGACACTCTTCATCACCACCACCATTATGATCTTAAGAGTATTTTCATTGTTTCCAATCCCATTGCTTGGTTTACTTCTATTTCTGAAGTCAGCCTTTGCCAAATAATGTGACTCTGATTTTGGTCACGGAAGAAGAAAGACTCTTTCTGTTCAGGCCTGGACGTCATCCTTGTTTTTCTGTCCCAGAAGTAGACGTGTGTTTCTAGAGCCCGCTCCTCCCCTGGCAGCCTGTTGAGGAGAACCTGTTCTAGTCGCTCAGGTGCCCTCTGGAAACCACCTCTTCTGCACATTACAGCTGTCTGAATCAACAGGGATGCTCAAAGCCTCTTCTGTTTCTTTGATAACCAGTCTCCTCTTTCACCCGGCCTCCTGGTGCCTTAAGAAGCCAGCCATCAATGTACCACAGGAACATTTCCCAGCCTCATAGTTGTAGCATAAAAACCATCCTAAGATCCAGCTCTGCATCTCAGTCAACAGTGGCCCCGGTCAAGGTTATTGTTCCTCAAACTCCGCGAGCATTTTGGCAAGTGCCTTTAATTGGTTCTTTTTGGCTGTTGTTCTTTTGATCTAACATGCATAATCCAGAGTTTGGGGTTTTAATTATCACTGGTGACATGATTAAAATTCATTAGTTTTGAGAGGTTTTAAGTAATCAAAGGTGTAAAAACAGTTTGATGTGATATTCCTCTCAAATGACTTGACCTCAGAGGTGAGCAAGTAGGAAGGGAAGTCGCATTATCTCCATTCATTCCCTCAACCTTCTGAGTGGGCGGTTCCAAACCCTCACCACCAGGCATAGTCACCTGCCATGCCCTTGAACGAGTCTGTATCACAGTCAGTATTTGATCTGTACTTGAAGGAATTAGGACAAATAAGTGACATGAGATGAAACCCATTTAAACACATTAGATAGATTATGGAAAATCATTCCAAAATGCTAAGTGTAATCTTTCTCTCCAGCTTTCAGTGGACATTAATGGCTAAATTCTGCCTCGAGGTACATACACACATTTGACCAAAAGAAGAAGGAAGAAAAAAAAAAAAAGCTATGCAGCATGAACACCCTTGAAGAAATAGAGCCAAATTCTGAGATGGCATATAATTATGTACTAGTTACCAGATTCTGAAATAGCATGTAATATGCCAAAGAGATATTTATTTCCTCTTATGTTTTCAAAAGGGTCCCACCCAACCACTGAAAGGAGTAGCATCAAAATAACTCAGGGCGGGCTGAACCCTCTCCTGCTACTAGCACACAGACCTGCAAAGGCACTGCTAATTTGGTGCATACCAACCCTTAGCATATTTTAGGATGTAGCAGGAATAGTGTGTACAGGAGGTTTCTAAGGGCTTCAATTTGAGCCAGTTCGTTTGAGCCAGTCAAACACAGGAAGGGACGTGTGGCAAAAGTATATGATTTAGGAGTCATATCTAGTTATTAGGTCTTACACTATTTGTACACCCAGAAATGGGGACCTCCTAGTGTTCAAGCAGGTCACGGCACTGTGAGTGAGAGCTGGGATGTCTACAAGTAACTAACCAAGTTCATCAATGACCCAGGGTTTTAATATCCACCCAATGCAAAGTCTACCTTAGTAAATTATCTAAATACACATAGGTGGCATATGGACCAAGTTATTGAGGGATCATTAAAGCCATGTAATTGATTCTTAACCCCTTACTTGAAATCCTTTCTGGAACAAGGCAAGGGATAGATTAAATAATCTAACTCATTGTGGTTCCCTTTAAAGTATTTTCTGTGGGTTGCTATATACTTACTTCGACCGATACTCAGGATGTCTTAAAGACAACCTGATTTATTATTTTTTTTGCAGACCTTGTGGTGAGTGGCTTGGAAATGCTCCATTGAGGGTGGATTTGACTTGTAGAAATAGTTACAAGTCATCTGGGTCTAGTCTGATAAGCAGAGTCGGTGGTCAAATTAAGTAACACTGGCTCTCACCCAAGACAAGGTGTTTGGTTCAACAGAGAAGAATAAGCTTCCACCCCTGCCCTTAAGAAGCTGTGGTCGAGTTTGAGAGGAAGTCACACAAAAGACACTTTCATAAGCAATGGGAGAGAGTATGAAAAGGGAGCTGTGGTACTGAAGTGACGGAAATGTTCTAAAATCGATGGTGGTGATAGCTGCAAACTTGGTAAATTTATTGAAAGTCATTAAATTATACACTTAAAACAGGTGAATTTTATAATATGTAAATTATAGCTCACTGAAGTTTGTTTTTTTGTTTTGTTTTGTTTGGTGTTTTTTTTTGTTTTTTTTTTTGAAAAAAGGTGCTATAGGAGTAGGTTCCCTTTGACTCTAAATTAAAGCGGGGCTCCTCACCATCCTTGTCAAGAGAGTAAAGTAAAGAAGGGGTTAGAGACATGATTGAGTTCAGGCTGTCTTGGACCTTAAGTGAGGGAAACAACCGAAGGTTTTCATGCATTCCAATGGCACAGTCAAATTCACATTTTAGCTAGATTTCAAGAAAGCAGGCTGGAGGCAAGGAGACCGGTGATAAGGATAGTGTAATAGTCTTGGAGAGAAATGATGGAGGGTGAAACCAGGGTGGTGGCAATAGGATGAAAAGGAAGACACAAGGTCATGAGCTTTTCAGTAAACTTGGCAGGAGCTGGTGAGAGTGGGATGTGCGTGGTGAGGAAGGAGGAGTCAGGGAAGGTTTAGACCACTACCACCAGGCAGGGAATATAGAGGAGGGAGGCGGGAGGAAGATATGAGGAGTGCAACCGTGGTCCTGCTGAATTTGAGGTGCCTATGCGACATCCAGATGAGAATGTCCAACAACAGTGTGCATCTGACTCTGACACTTTGGGAAGACTCAGGTTACAAGTCATTAGTATATGAGTTGTGGTTAAAAACATAGGAGGGGCCCTAGCCGGTTTGGCTTTGTGGATAGAGCATCGGCCTGTGAACCGAAGGGTCCCGGTTTCGATTCCGGTCAAGGGCACATGCCCGGGTTGCGGGCTCGGTCCCCAGTGGGGGGTGTGCAGGAGGCAGCCAGTCAGTGGTTCTCTCTCATCATTGATGTTTCTCTCTCTCCCTCTCTCTTCCTCTCTGAAATCATTACAAATATATATAAACATAGGCGGGGATTTGCCCGGCTGGTATGGCTCAGTGGTTGAGCATCGACCCATGAGCCAAGAGGTCCCTGATTAGATTCCCAGTCAGGGCAAATGCCTGGGGTTGCGGGCTCCATCCCCTGTAGGGGAGCATGTGGGAGGCAGCCGATCGATGTACCTCTCTCATCAATGTTTCTATCTCTCTATCCCTCTCCCTCCTTCTCTCTCTAAAATCAATAAAAATATATTTTAAAACAACATAGGAGGGGATGAGATGGGTCATGGAGACGTAGTGAATTAGAAAAAAATTGGGTGGAGGATGGAAAACTGGGGGAATTAACATTTGAGGGGTAAGAAGAAGAGTGTGAGAGAAACAGAAGGGAAATCTGGAGAATGTGATGTCGTAACGCCAAAGGAGTAATGTTTCCAGAAAAAAATCGTTAAACGTAGATAAAGCTCCAGAAAACAAAGGCTAAAAACGTGAGCTTTGAAAAAAAAGTAGGTAAGTTAAAAATAGTGATGATAACAGAGGGAGATGATGGACCAGTGAACATGTGGCGGTGTGTCATCCTTTGTTCCTTCCTTTCTCTCATCCCCCCTCTCCAGCTATCAGCAAGATGTCTGTGTTGCTTCTATTTCCTGGGTCAGGCCACTTCTTGCGACCTCTACTCCTACCGTTCTGGCCCAGCCACCAGCATCTCTCTCCTAAATTTCCACAGTAGCTTCCTTACTAGATTCTCTGCTGCTTCTCTTGCCCCTCTCAGACCTTTCCCCACACAGCAGCCAGAGAGATCTTTTAAAAATGTAGATCAGATCACACTGCTCCTCTGCTTAAAGTCATCCAATAATTCAAAAAAGAAAAGAGAAGAAAGAAAATCATCCAATAATTCTCATTGCGATCAGAATAAACTCCAAATACCGAGCTTTGTCCTGAAAACACAACCTGGCCCACCCTCGCCCTTGGCCCATGTGTTTCGGCCATTCTGGCCTTCTTTTGTTTCCTCCGATGCTCCAGGTTAGTTCCTGCCTCAGGGCCTTTGCACTCGCTTCCCTTCTGCTCAGGATGTTCTGGCCCACTCTTCCCCATCATTTGCTTGCACAGCCAAAGCTGCTTCCTCAAAGAGGACTTTCCTGCCTGTTTAAAGGAGCATCACCCCACCCCCATTACCCCTGTTTTATCGGCCTCATTATATTCATCGGTAACTGAAGGGATCTTACATATTTATTTACTTGTGTGTATTATTTGTTTCTCGATTCTAGGGTAAGAACTCTGGGAGAAAAGGGACTTTGTTCAGGACATAGTAGGCACTTAAGTATTCTTACTTATAAGAATAGTGTTGAAAGTGCTCTTATGAATAAGAACAGTGTTGAAAGCCCCACAGAGATTAGAAAATGAAACTGCAGGGACTCTAAGCCACACACTGTTGTGTGATTTTTGTTTTTCAACAGAGACCATAAGAAAAGATTGATTATCTCATGTGCCTGTGCTGAAGACAGTTTCAAACAAGTGCTTCGAAACATGGACCGGGTGGCAGAGGCATCTTTGTGAAAAGTAGAAGCACTCCCAGCATGGCCAGTTCGAATATTTATGTTCTCACTTATCGTATACAAATTCCCTCAGTTTTATAGTCTTGTAGGTAGGTGTGTTGCCAAGTTGCGGGAGAAATCTGCTGACTCCGTTTCCAGCCCCAGCGCGAAGCTGTGTTACACGGGTGAAATCAGGTTACTGCGATAGGTCTGGTTTCCTTGGTGACCTGCAAGGTTCAGTTATATTTGAAATTGCTAAGGAGGAGGAGAACCTGATAACAGCAGTTCTGTGTCTTCCTTAGGGAAGGAGCACTTTTTGATCCTTAGTCGAGGCTGACGACATGCCCCCTGGGTTGGTGAGGGTTGACCTCCGGGCCAGCGCCAGCCAGCCAGCCAGCGGGCTGAATGACACGTCCAAAGTTTGTCCTAGGCCAGCGCTGGGTAATTGCATCATGACTCCTCGGGCTCTCTGTTTTGGTTTTTGCAGGTCGATGCTGTAACTAGGGTGATGAATAGCTAGCTTATTACGGAATGTGCTAACCATCTTTCTCTGGCAGGATGACAACGAAGGGCCAAGTCATTTTATAAATGGTAGGGCAACCCAATCTACTCCGTAATGTCTTTTTCCTTGGTAGCTGGTTTATCAAATTTAGGCCCTCACGTCATTTGTTGGCAAGGTTTGTGTGCCACGCTCTGTGCTAAATACTTTTAAAAGGTTATCTCATTTCATCCCCAGGACAATATTAGGGGGTGGGTACTATTATTATCCTCATTTTACAGAGGAGGAAGCTGAGACTCAGAGGTAAAGTGGCTTTTCAGGATCACACAGCTTGTAAGTGCTGGGTTTGGGGTTTTAGAAAACGATTGCTGCTGATGCTGTCTGCTGAATTCTCTCCTAATACTGTAAACCAAGGTGGAAGGTAACTCTTGTTTTCTGCAATTACTGTACCTGATATTCAGCCTCCACCTTATGCTGCATGTCCCGCAGAGATTGAGCATCGCTGAGGAACTTCTGTCTGTCCCTTGCTTCATGCAACATGATTCTTAATCCCCGACCTGCAAATAAAGGAGAAATGAATGTGCTGTGACAGAGCCCTTTGTGACGTTGCTGTATTTGGAATTAGTATCATTGCGTTCATTCCCGTTATTAATCTAATTTCCATTGTTTGAAAGGCACAGATGCTCCTTTCAGACTGAAGGGACTCTTTGTATCGGTGTGGATGCCCTTACCACCCTCCAGTTTTGGGCGTAAATAATGCAGCCATCAGCTGGCTTTGGTGATCCTGTCTTGGTTAGTCACAGGAGTTAGATCGACAGACACTTGATTCAGAAGCAGGTCTACGAAGCAACAAAAAAGAAAACCCAAGAACCTAGCTAAGTTATCAGTGACTGAAGTTATGAGCCTCTGGGAAGTGAAAGTCATTTATTCAACAATGATTGCATCCCTAATTCCAACCCACGCGCTATGCTGGGCACAGGGGTCTATAGCACTGGGCAAGATGAACAGGGCCCCTGCCTTGAGGGTTTGCGGTCTAGGGCAAGAAGACTGACATTGAACAAGTGAACCTTAATTGTGACAAATGCTATGGAGACGTATGGGGTTCCATGAGAGTGTTATTATGGGGTGGGGGGGCATAACCTGGGCCAAGAGGCCAGTTGTTCCTTAGGAAATGACACTGGGTTTGCGAAGGAGCAAGGCAGGTAAGAAGCAGGACAGAGAGCATCTTGGACAGAAAGGACAGCAGGTGCAAAAGCTGCAGGGCAGGAAGGGGCTGATGTGGATGAGAAGCAGGTGGCCAGGGCAGTTGGAGCACAGAGATGGGGAGAACAGCACCAAAGGGCTGGAAGGTGGGCAGGAGCCAGCTCATGGGGGTGGGGCCTTGAAGCTCATGAGCCATTGCAGGACGCTGGAAGGTTCCAGTCTGGGGAGTAGATTTGCATTTTTAAAAGGTCCCTGTAGCTGTTATATGGAGAATCGATGTGTGTGTGTGTGTGTGTGTGTCGGGGGGGGGGGGGAAGTGGAAAGACCATTGGGAACATACTACAGTAATCCAGATGAGATAAGATAGTGACCAGACTTAGGTAGCAAAAGTGGAGATGAGGAGGAGAAAGAGGTGGGGGACGAGGGAAAGGAGGAGGAGGAAGAGGAGATCAAAGGTACTATTTATTGAGCCTCTGCAAGTTATAAACATTTATAATATTAACTCATTCAGATCCTCACGGCCACTCTCTGAGGCAGGCACTGTATCTCTATATTGTAGCTGAGGAAACTGAGACCAAGGGATTCCGTAACTTGCCTAAGGTTAGAGAAATACTAAGTGGAAAAGTTGGGATTTGAACCCAGAGAGTCTCACGCCAATGCCCACAGGAGATACGCAGGAGAGAAAGTCATCAGGAGATGGTGATGACATGAATGGTCTGGGAGAGGGAGACGGAGATAGAAACATCAATGATGAGAGAGAATCATTGATCGGCTGCCTCCTGCGTGCCCCCTACTGGGGATGGAGCCCACAACCCGGGCATGTGCCCTTGAGGACGAGGGAAAGGAGGAGGAGGAAGAGGAGATCAAAGGTACTATTTATTGAGCCTCTGCAAGTTATAAACATTTATAATATTAACTCATTCAGATCCTCACGGCCACTCTCTGAGGCAGGCACTGTATCTCTATATTGTAGCTGAGGAAACTGAGACCAAGGGATTCCGTAACTTGCCTAAGGTTAGAGAAATACTAAGTGGAAAAGTTGGGATTTGAACCCAGAGAGTCTCACGCCAATGCCCACAGGAGATACGCAGGAGAGAAAGTCATCAGGAGATGGTGATGACATGAATGGTCTGGGAGAGGGAGACGGAGATAGAAACATCAATGATGAGAGAGAATCATTGATCGGCTGCCTCCTGCGTGCCCCCTACTGGGGATGGAGCCCACAACCCGGGCATGTGCCCTTGACCGGAATCGAACCCGGGACCCTTCAGTCCACAGGCCGACACTCTATCCCCTGAGCTAAACCAGTGAGGGCTCTACATGTATTTTTTAATGATGACCATGTGACAGGTGCTGTCTAGGCTTTGGGGAAACCGCAGGATCAGACAGACAACATTCCTGCCCCCAGGTGTCTACATTCTGCCACTTTTCTTCGTTCTCTGGTTTTTCAGTTATGCAGACATTGGCGGAATCAGCTTGCCCCTGACTCATGGTGACCCAGTGTCTGGTCTTGTTGCTGTGAAATCTTCCCAGGTTCATCGTCTCACCCTGAGCAACAGGAAGAACTAGTGTTGGTCCCTCAGGGGTTATTTTATCTTAAGTACAGAAACACGGTCCTTTAAGAGTCGAATCTAAAACTACAATTTAATAGGTAGTTCCACAATCTATACACAAAACCTAAATCTCTGAGCCTTTTAAAAGTCACTTAAGAGATTATATTTTATTTTTTATTTTAATGCTTACCTGAGGATATGTTTAGTGATTTTAGAGGAGAGAAGAAAGGAGGAAAGGGGGAGAGAGAGAGAAACATTGATGTGAGAGAGAAACATGGATCAGTTGCCTCCCATATGCACCCTGACCAGGGATCGAACCCACAACTTAAGTATGTGCTCCAGCCGGGAATCAAACCCGCACCCTTTTTGGTGTATGCGACGATGCTCCAACCAACTGAGCCATCTAGTCAGGGCGAGAGATTATATTTTAAAAGATCACTTTTCACTTTTCACATGAATTTGTACTTGCATAAAATGAAGTTCCTACCCTTTTCAGAAAACGATGGTGTTAAAACAGGCAGAAAGATGAACCCCTGATGCTGCCGTTGGAAAGAGAAGGCTGTCTGAATATTAATCAGGCCGAGAACATAAGGAATCATAATGAAAATATGTTAATGTTGCTAAAGGGGCACGTTCCAGAGTCCACTGGATGACACGTTCTGGTTACAAAGTTAATGTAGAAAAGCCAGCTAATCTATCCTGCTTTAATGCAGTATTATTTTAAGGAGGCTTCCAAATCAAGAGCCATGAAATAACTTTGTTTAAATAGGTAGGAAATAACACTATTTGAATTACTTGCTAGGTTACCGCTGACTTCACAATCACCTACCAAATAAAGGACTTTACAATTGCCTACAAAAGTCTCTTTTCCCTCCCATAAACTCTCTATGGATAGACTTTACCATAAAAATGATTATTTAGAAGCATCATGGTGCCACATGTGATTTTTTTTTAATTTAAGTACATCAATACTTTGTGAGATTAAACAAATACTATCGGACCAAGGAAACAGATTGTGAGAGACAGATCCAGGAGGTGGGTGATCGCCACCGTTTAGGCAAACATTCTCCACATTTCTGAAGTGTCCCTTGAACTTCATACTGCACTGCAGGTTTGAAAAACTGACCAGGATGAACAAGAAACAGAAATAACTGTATGGAAATAAATCCACATGAGATCACGCTTGATCCATGGATCTTAGCTTTGAGGGCCTACTCAACCAGATGGCCATTTGAAGCCGGAAAATTTTCCTCAGCAAATACAGACAGGTGGAAGGGGGGAGAATGATGCTAAAACGTGGGCAAGGCAAAGATTTCTAAAATAGCATCCCGTATTCGCTTGTTTCTCACCTTTGAACTGCTTTTCAATTTAAAACCCACTCATGGTCATGCACGCTTCTGTTTTAAGTCTCTGGTGATACTATATTGGGCCAAATCTGTGCTTTAGACATCAACATGAGAAACCATTTTAAATTGGGAGGGAAAAGAAAAGGGAAAGGAAGTAGGAGGCATGTGGGGAAGCAAGAGCGATGATTCTTCTTGGCCTCAAAATTCTACGTATCTGTGAAATTTCAATGAGGAATATTCTAAGAACTTGGTGACATATGCATTCCTCTCTCGTGTAAATTTCCAACAAATTCCAATTTCCCTGACTAAGGAGAGCAGAATCTGATTGTGTGAATATTTTTCAGTTCTCTAAAAAAATATATATATCTACAGCTATGCTTTTCTGTTCTGTGGCCACATTTGTCAGAATTTATTTGAAGGGATTTCTTTTTAATCACCATCGAGCTATTTCACTGTTTTCTTACTATGTTCTCATATTAGAGATACCATTAAAGTTAATATTTTATTGGTTCAGCAATAAGGAAAAATGTAAACTTAAGCCCCTCTTTAGGCTGCAGTCTCCTTTGAAACAAAACCCAAATGGCTATATTAATACCTGACAATCCTGTGTATAAAGTCCCCCTAAGATGTACAAATTGCCAGTTATAAAAACAGCCATGGGGATATAAATACAGCATAGGGAATCTAGTCAATAATATTTTAATAACTATGTCTAGTGTCAGATGGGTACTAGACTTATCGGGGCAATCACTTCCGTGAGTTATATAAATGTCTCATCACTGTGCTGCACACCTGAAACCAATATAATAGTGTATGTCAACCATAATTTGAAAAATAAAAAATATTAATTCTTCCTGTTCCACAACTGAGTGCCTAGGATTTGGGAGATCTTATTCATCCGTTTACACAGTTAATTTGTAATGCCAAATATCTCAGGTTTTGTTTAAATCTTAGCTTTAAAAAACTTACGAGTTTTAAAATCTTATTAAAATGTCTTGACTTGAGTCTAAGCAACAAAGATGAGTGATTCTAGCCTAATTGGCCGCACGCTCAGGTACTGAGAGAATACTGTGACCAAAAATAAAGAAGAGGAATTGAGGGGTGGAGGAGTATGATTTGACTCTTCCAGTCCGTTTGGCTTAGGAAATCAGGGACTGGCGGAGGGGAGGAGAGGGGGGACGGCGGGTGTCCTTGGGGGTGACTCTTCACTGCATTGTGAAACGGTGAGAGAGAGGGGCGGCCACACGCTGACCATCGCTTCAGTGGGTGGGTGGTCATGTCAAGCAACAGCAACAATTCCGCACGCAGAGGCCGAGGGGCCATGTGTACCTCTCCTGGACCACAGACCGGGGCAGTCGCGGGCAAGTTATGTAGGTGCGGGCGGCTGCCAGCTGCAAATAAATGATCGGAGTCCCCCAACCAGTCCCTCGGAGCCCGAAAAAACGGCGTTGTAACAGCAGGAGGGAGGGGGAGGAGCGAGGGGCCAGGCACCCAGGCTTCAGGCCTGATTTCCCCGTGGAATCGTTTTAGTCAAAGGAGAGGCTGTCCCCTCCCCCGCCCCCCACCTACGCGAGGACTAGAGGCAGCTGGGGCGGGTGGGGCTGGGCCGTTACCTGGCAGGTCAGTCCTTTCTCCCCTGCGAGGGGTTAAGGGGCCCAGGGGCGGGGCAGTCAGGCAGGTCCCTGGTGGAGGAGCGGCCCATCAATCGCACCTTGGAGGCCGTCCCTGAGCTCCTCTTCCTTCTCCTCCTCCTCTTTCCTCTCCCCTCCCTCTACCGGCCCCTCTTCCTCTTCCTCCTCCCCGGCTTTCCTCGGCGGCTGCCGGCCTTTCTAGGGGCGGAGGCGGTGGGGGCGGCTCCCTGGCGTCCTCCCGTTTCCCCGGCAACCGGCCCCCTCCTTCCACGCGAGAGCTGGGGGCCCTGGCGTGGAGGTAGGGTGGGGGTTGCGGCCCGTGGTCCTGAGCAGGGACGTGGGGCGCTCTCTGGTTGCCGTGGGAACGAGTGGGATGCGGTGGCGAAGGCAAAAAAAACGGTGATAGCGGAGGGCGGAGAAGAGATGCAGGAGGAGGGAGGAGACTGGCTTTGTCTTGATTTCCAAACCCAAACCTAGATACTGAGGCCTACACTCCTGCCCTGAATCCGTGCTGTGCTTTGTAAAGAATGAGACTAGAAAACGAGAGAGGGGAATATTTTTAATTGAATAAAAGAGTATTAAAGACAGTACATAGGTAGAGGGGAAGAGAGTGCAGGTGGGGTGTGAGCTATGCAGGGGGTCTCTGAAATGCCTGCTTCAACCTGAAAGGAAGACATGAATGATTAAGGGCGGAAGAACCAGATAAGAAGCCAGTTAGCTCCCAGTTATCAGTTATCTTGGCTGCCTTTCCCTAGGAAGCAGGTTCTTAGAGGTTTAGGGCAGTGCCCACAGAGCCTTGCCCTCTCTCTGCCAGGTTTACTTGTCTGCAGTTTGCATAGGCAAAGATGATTCTGCCATTTATTTTGCATACAGGGTGGGGCAAAAGTAGGTGTACAGCTGTGAGTACACAAAACAGAGTTTATTCTTTTATTATTTATTAACTAGCGGCCCAGTGCATGAAATTCGTGCACTCAGGGAGGTTCCTCAGCCCAGCCTGGGCCCCTTTGCAGTCCAGGAGCCCTCAGGGGCTGTCCAACTGCCGCTGAAGTGGGAGAGACTCCAGCCACCTTCACTGCGCTCGCCAATCGTGAGCCCGACTTCTGGTTGAGTGGTGCTCCCCCTGTGGGAGCGCACTGACCACCAGGGGGCAGCTCCTGCATTGAGCATCTGCCCCCCTGGTGGTCAGTGTGCATCATAGTGACCGGTCGTTACACCATTCAGTTGATTTGCATATTAGCCTTTTATTATATAGGATTGTATTATTTTCCATACAACTGTAAACCGAGTTTTGCCACACCCTGTATTAGGGCACTCAATAATAACTTGCCACCTGATATCAAGTTAGTGCATTTTGATTGGGTAGAGAATAGGGGAAAAGGAGAATAGACATTCTTGGACCCATGCCTGACTGGTGTGATTCAGTGGTTGGTCATCAACCCATGAACCTGGAGGTCACAATTCAATTGCTGGTCAGGGCACATGCCTGGGTTGTGGGCTTGATCCCCAGTAGGGGGCATACAGGAGGCAGCCAATGGATGATTTGCTTTCATTCTTGATGTCTCTCTCTCTCCCCCTCCCTTCCTCTCTCTGAAGTAAATAAAAACATATTTAAAAAGGAAATTCTTGGACCTTTTGTCAGGGCCCAGAATCCCTAGGAGTCTGTGGTTTGGGGTCTTCTCAGCGCTTTCGCACATCCACTGGGCAGCTGTGTCCTCTGCAGCATCACACTCCTATTCTTATCGCCACCACTCGAGTTTGGGGCTCCATGACTTTATACCGGATTATTGTAAGGGCCTCCTAACCACACCCGGAGCCCTGTCTTCCACACCTTATTCCCACCATTTACCCTATTCTGAAAGCAGCATACATCTAATGTCACTGGTTCCCTGATAAGAAACTTTCAGATATTCTTTTACTTCTGAAATGAAGTCCAAACTCTTGACCATGGCTTTCCCTATGTCCTCCCCCAGGGCTCACTTTCTTGGTTTTCCTTTTTCAACACTTCTTCACTCCTATTTCAGCCAAATGCTCAGTATAACACACAAAGCATTCCTCCCGCCTTCACACCAACTTCTAAGGCACCTCCTGAGCCAGGAAGAAGCCAAATAACAGGTATTTAGGTGAAGTCTTTGTTTGAGGCACTTTGCCACCCAACCTTCACTGACCCACCAGCAGTCAGTACCTTTCCATCTCCAGTAGCTCAACCCAGGTTCAGCTCTCAGCTAGCTATCAAGTAAGCCTTAGTAAAGCATTAACTGGTCATTGAAGCTTTAACTGATTAAGTACTAATCTAAGACCTCTCCCCATGGTTTTTGCCTTTCAAAACAAGATACCTAAAGATGCAAAATCTTTAAGACAAATCATTGAAACTATAACAGTGAAATGACAGGTAGAAATCTTGTTCTGTTGGAGCTAGGACCCCTCTTAAATAAAAATAATTATAACAATTCGTGATTAACCGAGGAGGAAGTTGAAGCCTAGGTTAGGTAGTTGAAGAGAAATGACATGCCCAAGGACACAAGGTAAGTGACAGATCAGGACTCAAAAGCAGAGTATCCCATTCCCAATTCCCTGATGTTGCCTACAGCAAGGAAATTTGCACCTTGGTCCCAGATTTTTCTCCTTCCACTTCAAGATTTGTTTAAAGCAATACTATCTACCTCAAACGATTGCTGTGAGGATGAAATGTGAGAGGATAAACAAAGCATTTAACATCATACATGGCATACAGTAAACCCTCAATAATCAGTAGCTTTACTTTCTGAGGCATATTTTAAAACTTTATTTAATGCACATGAGTGTAAACCATACATATTTTAAGATTTTTAAATAACAAGGTTTGGAGATATCACTTTATGACTCAGGTTTTTAAAAAATATATATTTTTATTGATTTCAGAGAGGAAGGGAGAGGGAGAGAGAAACATCAATGATGAGAGAGAATCATTGATTGGCTGCCTCCTGCACGCTCCCCACTGGGGATTGAGCCCGCAATCCGGGCATGGGCCCTTGACCAGAATCGAACCGGGACTCTTCAGTCTGCAGGCTGACACTCTATCCACTGAGCCAAAGCAGCTAGGGATCATGGCTCAGTTTTAAACTTTTCTACATGTCAAGGGTCTCCAAAAATTAAGTTCTTAAAAAGAATCCTGGTGCCCTAACCAGTTTGGCTCTGTGGATAGAGCATTGGCCTGCGGACTCAAGGGTCTCAGGTTTGATTCCGGTCAAAGGCATGTACCTTGGTTGCGGGCACATCCCCAGCGGGGAGTGTGCAGGAGGCAGCTGATCGATGTTTCTCTCTCATCGATGTTTCTAACTCTCTATCCCTCTCCCTTCCTCTCTGTAAAAAGTCAATAAAATATATTAAAAAATAATAATAAATAAAAAAAATAAAAAGAATCCTGGTGCCTTTGAAAGAGGGTGAGAGTGCCAGAGGTCAGCCTGTAAAAAGTCATTGAGCAACTCCAAGTTTAATGAGTAAACTTAAGCTTGGCATGTAAATTAAAAATACGATTAGCTTCAGCATTGAAAAACAAAGGGCTAAGGAAAAGGAATATTAAAGTGAGGAGGAAACGTAATTCCTGGTTGAGGAAAGGGTCCTATTCTTCATGACTCTTTGTACAGTGTCCTGGTAGAGGATGAATACGGGGAGACAAAACACTTAGAGAGTGGATTCTAATGATTGAAATATTTGGTCTGAGCAAATAAGTTTCAAGAAGCTCTTTAGTTCAAGAGTTCTGCAAAGGGCAACTTCAAGTAGAAAATTTCAAAAGTAGACCCTGTATTAAGTTTCAGAAATAACATTTTGAGGGGAATAGTTAATTCAATACAAAGAGTAAGTTGTCCAAAGGAATGGCTCTGCATCCTAAGCCTCCCAAACCCCGGAAGACGAGCGTATCTAGGAGCCTCGTGGAGACCTGCCCCAGCTGCTCACTTGATCCAGAACAACCCATGCTCTCTTTGTCCTCCTAAGATTTCCTCTTCCTAAGAGAGTCTAACTGGGTCACTTTGTCACTATCTAATCAGGAGCTCTCCTCCTGATGGGCATAGAGCCTCATGCCGAGTGACCTCAGAAGCAGATGGCCGCCCTTACATATAACATTGTCCTCTTTTCCTGGAGCCTGGCCATGACTATTGGGTTTCTGTTCTTATCATGGTGGCCCAGGTGGCGATGCTGCCTTCGTTCAGTGCGCACAGCTGGAGTATGGCAATTTGTTCGCAGAAACAATCTCTATGAGTGGCTTTCCTGAGAAGGGGACTGTAGGCATGCTAGTCCCTGAAAGCTTCATGGGTTTACCTCTAGAACCCCTTGGTATAGGGAACTCATCTGATTAATTTTAAAAACTGGCTAATGGCTTATTGAACATGCCATGGGCTATGGTGACATTCTGCACTCATCCCATAGCTATATTTGGCCAGATAGAATATGCAATATGACAATCTCTTAATGTCACTCATTAAAAGTGGTCCTAAATCAATGTCATTAAGATGTCCAGAGAGTAAGGTAGGCAGTTTCCAAATGTATTATTATTTTTTTTAAATCCTCACCTGAAGATATGCTTTTATTGATTCTTTAGAGAGAGGGGAAGGGATAGAGAAAGAGAGAAACATTGATGTGTGAGAGAAACATCAATCGGTTGGCTCCCGTACATACCCAACTGGGGATCGAACCTGCAACCTGGGTATATGCCCTGACCAGGAATCGAACCCGTAACCCTTCAGTGCATAGGAGGACACACCAAACAACTGAGCCACACTGACCTGGGCCAAAATGTATATATTTTGATGGAGGCCATTGAAGACTCAGGATTGGATCCTTGGTTTTGAGGATTAGAAACACCATTTTAGCCAATTCAAAGTTGATCTTTTTAGGAATTGATTCCCAGTAACTCTATTCAGCAGAGACTAAATGTCCTCCTCCTGACCAAGTTATTATTTTATCCCAGAGAATAAAGCTGGCAACTGACCAGCCCTGGTGGGATGCACAAGGTACCTCCCCCTGAAGGAAAGGCATCCCCAGGAGATCAAATTAAAGATCAGGATGTTTAGTGAATATTGAATTAGGTCCAAGGGAATTGAGTGTTCTTAAGGGACATCATATGGAGGATGAATGGAGTCACCTTTCTTTCCTCCACAGACACTGCCCTCTGGATAACTGATTTGGGCAACTCATCTCAAAGCTTTTGGAGACTTTTACCATGTTTTTGTTTCACTTAACTGCCTTTTTGCACAACTTCAGGGGATCATTTCTTTTCCCCTTAATGCCATTAATGGCACAGTTTGGAGTTGAGAAGACCTGGGTTGGAATCCCAGCAGTGGCACTCGCTGGATGATAATGAACAACTTTTATCCCGCTTCGTACCTCAACACCATCATAGCCAGAGCCTCCTCACCAGCTTGTCGTGAGGATTAATGGGACAGCAAGTGCCAACTTTCTGGCGGTGTGCTTGACACATAGTAGTAGCTGCTCAACAAGTGGTCGCTATCATCACTTACAGTACGGAGCTTTGATTCTCCTTGCTGAGATCTGAGGACATCTCAAGAACACCAACCATAGATTTATAAAACGTCTCTAAAGGCTTGTAACCTCTTTAAAATCTTAACCTTATGTTACTAATACCATGGTGGTTAATGTTATACTGATTATATTTTTTATCCTGCATTTCAGAGAATGACATTTCATGACCTCATCCCTGAATGTGAGGGTGTATCCAATTTGAGGCTTGCAGCCATCCATGAACTGTATGAAATTTAGTAATGCCTGCTGGGCTTTCAGAGGTCAAATACCTGAGATCTGAGATCTCGTGTGGAATAAAGTAGACTCTATTAGGGATTGGCAAGCTCCCTACAATTAATAATAAAAAAGCATGTCCTTTGCGGGATCCCTTAGAAATTTTTCTCATTTGGAATTGTAGCTGGTCTATTGTGCTGTTTGATACACACACACACACACACACACACACACACACACACACACACACAAAGGGCAAACTCATTAAAGTTTTTGGAACCTACAGTGTTGAGATATTTCCCAAAAGTTTAAGCAGGCTTTGATTTCTTTCTCCATTTTGGGAGCTTCAGACTTCTCAAAACCCTTCATTACGGCAACTGATGCATGAGATACCAGATTGAATGTGATTATCAGAACTTTGGGAACATAACGCATACTGCTTTGCTGAATTTCTGAGAAATTATTACCAAAGGAAAGAATTTGATTTCTGTCCAGAAGGAGTATCTGATTTGTTTGGACTTTGGATAAACTCGAGCCATACATGTTTGGCCAAGAGTTTCATTTGCGGGCTGATCCTCCAGCTCTGAGTAAGAAAGCTTTGACAGCATCCGGGGTCTCACATGATCATTAAACATGTTTCTGGACAGATAAATACTCAGGCCAAACAAAAAATAATGCTTCTCATCAGGAGGGAAGGGGATCATGGGTACTGAGCAACTCCTGGGCCGTCATGAAGTGTTAGTTACTCCGTGACATTTTGTTTGGATATAAGTGCTGAGCATGTGAAGAGGGAGAGGGGCAGGGGCATTGTTAGTTTGGGGGGCAGGCGGCCTCCTTTCTAATCACCCATTTCCTGGTCCCTCCGATGACTGCACCAGACAGAGGAGCACTCATCCCTGTCAGAATATTTCCAATGTTTGCTCTCTTTTCTCTCCAGGGCTCTGTCCTTTGTGATTTTCTTTTTCTGTTTTTCTGATTATATGGAAAGATCATCAGATTAGTTGCTAACTCTAATTTCTTTCTTTAACCCCTTGTGGCTTCTCATTGCCACTGCCTCTCCCAGGACAGCTGCTTACCTTTCCCTTAGCTAGGGGGTGGCCTGCTCAGGGTATTGGGGTATTCTCAGGGAGCAGGGACAGCTTCCAGGACTAGGTGGGAGCAGGTGAAGAATGGCAGGGAAGAGGAGGGGACACTGGAAGCAAAGATAGGTTCTTGGTGACCGCTGTGCATCCCAAATCCACAAAGCTAGAACATTCTACCCACTTACTTAACAAATATTTGGCTAGTAGGTGTCAAGGACAATTTACTTGTAGATAAATCAATAAATATACACTGACAAATGATTAGTGCTAGGACACTAATAGGGTACAGTAAGAGAGAATACTGGGGGTGGCGACAGAGAGGGTACCCTTTTTAGACAAAGGGGTCGAGGACGGCCTCTCTGGGTGAGGTCTAAAGGATGAAGAGGAGCCAGCCCTCTGATGGTGAAGAAGACGCGCAGGTAGAGGAAATAGCATTGGCAAGGCCTGGAGGGGAGAGATTGCTCAGGAGACTCAAGGAACTGAGAGGAAGCAAGTGTGGCCGGAAGACTGTTGTGAAGGAAGGCCGGTGAGGGTGTAGAGTTGGGGCTGGGTAAGTGCAGTGGAAAGCCATGGAGTGGTTTTGAAGTGTGAGTGTGAGTGTGAGTGTGAGTGTGTGTGTGTGTGTGTGTGTGTGTCACCAGGTGGAGACCCCTGAGGAGGTTCCTCACCAGAATTGGTAGCTATGGCCTTGTGATTCCTATTCCAGCGTCTGTGGAAACTTCAGGCATGTGCTTGTCCGTTGGCATGAGAGGAGATGACTAAAGAAGAATTGTTTCTCCTAGTTCCAGGACCCTGACCTGACCCGATGTCCCAGGTTGGGTAGTCCCTCCTGAGATTCAACTTCTAGTCTCTCACTGCAGGGCTTTGCCTAGTAATGTCCTTGACTGGTGCATTTCAGTCACTGGAGGAGTCTTGCTCCTTTCACTCCCCTCCTTCTTCCTTTCTTGCCCTCCTCCGCCTCTCCTTCCCCATCCCTCCTCCCCACTCCCTTCATCCCTGTTTCCTCTCACTTCTCTCTCTGCCTTTCTCATTAGGCGTCAGTTACTTGCCAAACCACAGCTCTGATGTTTCTGTTTTCCCAAACAAATATCTTGGCTGGTCATTTTTCTCCGTGGTTCTCTCTTCTCGTTCCGTGCTAGTCCCTTCTCAGGTCCCCTCACCTCTCCTGGGTGACACAGTTTCAAAAAAATGTCAACAGGAAAAACCACTCCTGCTCCAGCCCTGTAAGAAGACAACGTGAAGGAATGAACCCGGGGTGACGTCACTCTGTGGCCCTCAGTACAGTGGAAGGCAGTTCTTGAAAACCAGCTGGAACAGAAGGTATCGCTGTGCAGCCTCCTCTCTGTGGCTCACGGCGCCCTCTGAGTCAGGATAATGAGAGAACATTCTTAAAACATGACTTAACCACGCTCAGTCCTCAAACAGATTCCTGGATGTGTGTTGAATACGCTCGACCAGCAAGCCCGAGCACAGACGTGCACGGCGGGCTTGTTAGCACACTTCTCAGAGTGCTGCCTTCTGAGCCGGTTAGTTTGTATTCAAATAAGTCTAAAAAATTATTTAAAAAAAACAAGAAAAGAAAAAGGAAGCCAGTCGGCCTGCATGGCAAACACACCATGGGGGCTCTCATGGCTGCTTTTTCATCATTTTCTTTTGTCTTGGGGTGTTCGGGGGTCCTTGACATCATCACACATTAGCAGGAAGAAGTTATGGAAATTTCTTGTCCGACAGAAAAAAGAAACAGGATATTGTCCATTTCCAAAATAAAGCAGAGGTGGAGAGTCATCACATGAGTGCAGTCTGTCCTTTATTTCTCCTATACCTGGAGGGGTGTGTGTGTGTGTGTGTGTGTGTGTGTGTGTGTGTGTGTGTGTGTGTGTGTCTGAGTTTAACACAGGCGGCTTATCTGAGTGGATTTTAAGAAATTAATTTAACTGAAAAATGATTAAATTACAAAGAGGAAAAAGCATTTGGTTGGCATCATATGGGGTCGGAGGCCATTGCTAATGCAATATTTCATCAATTGACTCATTGCTATTCTTTCATTGATGTGATTTAGTTTCTCAAATAGCTCTTATCGTGGCAGGCTTGCATTGGATACATTATACAGATGCCTTGTAATCATTTCAGCGTGTTTACTTAAAAATTTTAAAAGCAATTAAGCAATCTAAATATATTCATGTGAGTGAGTGAGTGTGTGTGTGTGTGTGTGTGTGTGTGTGTACACACACATCCACAGAGAGATTTTTATATGTGTTCAGACAGGGTTCTGAGTGAACACTAGGGCAAGTGTTAAGTTTATACACTGTAGTGCCCTTCATGCATTTCAAAGAGCTTCATGCAGACTAATGTTAAGCTTTCTTCACACCCTTTGAATATACCATTATCTCCTCTAATACATTGAAGAAACCCGAGGACAAAGCCTCCCTGTGTCCCTTACCCAAGGCCACACAACTGTGGCTGGGACCTTGAGCTCTCCGAGTGACAGGCACTTACTTGAAGCAGATCACAAGTGGGGAAAGCGGTGGAAGGTCAGTTTGTTAAAAAGTATAATAATCTATTATCGTGGGGGTAGGGTTTTGATATGCTCTGCTTTTCTTTTATTTTGTTACAAACTAGAGCGAACAAGTCAGAATGATAGGTCTTTCTCCTAGAAACCTACGGAGGTCTGGGGTGAAACAGGAACGCAGGACCATGGGAAAGGGCAGAGCAACGCTTTGGCAGCGTATACATAGGTGTGTGTACATGGGTGGCAGTACCTTCATGCCCTGGCCTGTCCCGCACCTCTTCCCCTTCGTCTTTGTTTCAGAATGTTGTGTCCAGAGTTTGGAAATGCAGACACAATTTGATGCAGAGGTTTGGAACCAAGCGCCAGGATGACAGACTCTCTCCTGGTGCCGCCTGTGAGGGAGGGAGGTACAGTCATGTAGTCGCTCATCAAACGCGTAGCCAGCGGTTAAATGTCAAGTGCTGTGCTAGCTCCTGTGGACTTGGAGGAGTCAGACATGGTCTTTGTGCTTGTGGGGGAGGAAGGAAAGTTAAACAAGGCCATGGAGTAAGTCCTAAATAGAGGTGGGTGTGGGCCTGGGAGAGGGTGAGGGAGAGATGAACAGAGAGAAAAGAGAGGTTCTCACGGTGAGGAATGAAGTGCCTCTAAGTATTGCTTGAGGCCCTACTCTGTGTTGCCTGCTGTCAGTTCCCTTCAGACAGAAGCCTGTCTCACAGTGCCAGACACAGGCTAGCCTCGGGCTGGGTGACACTGGCTAGACGTGGGCTGGGTGATGCTGGCTGTTGGCTCTCCCAGCCTTCCCGGCTCTGCCCTTTTCCTCCCTCCCACCCACACGTTTCTTTCCCTCCCTGTCTGGAGGGGGCGCCTAAAGGTCTTATCAAATTCTGCATAGGGCAGCCGCACAGTCAATCTATATTTATCGAGTCGAACTGGTTGGAAAAGTATTCACATTGAGGCATAAAGGACTCTAAGGGGTACACCAGGCAGCATGTGCATTTGAGAGGCCGCAAAGCCTCAAGCAAAAACTTCAGCCAGGCCTGGCCGGTGTGTCCCAGGAGGTCAGGGTTCAATTCCTGGTCAGGGCACATGCCCCAGGTGGGGGCATCATTGATGTTTCTATCTCTCTCTCCCTCTCTGAAATCAATAAAAATATATATTTTTTAAAAATAAAAGCTTCAGCCAACCGGTTTGGCTCAGTGGATAGAGCGTTGGCCTGCGGACTGAAGGGTCCCAGGTTCGATTTCGGACAAGGGCATGTACCTTGGTTGTGGGCACATCCCCAGTAGGGGGTGTGCAGGAGGCAGCTGAATTTTTTTTTTAAAAAAAAGCTTCAGCCAGCTAGGAAAGAGCGTTTTCTTGGTGAGCCTCTGGACAGCTGCCTGCTCGCTCTGCCCTTAACGCTGGCCCTGCTTCCAAACATTCCATCTTGCCTGTTTTCCCTCCCGGCCCTCTATTGTGACTGGATGATAAGGCCGGGTAGGGGCCTGATAACGGCTAATCTGGGTCCTTGGCTGGAAATCCCACAGCCTGCAGAAGCCACTGCTTCGAAGCATTTGAGATACCAGTGCTGAGAAACAGATTTGGGCAAGTGGGACATTTAGATGTTATCCTCTCCAAATACACCCCCTAATTTGTTCATTCTTGGCCATTTGTACATTTCCTGCTTCAGGGCAGAACTGGCGGAAGTGAGTGTATGAATGGGGACAACATGGTAAGCAGGTAGGGGTCTAGGCTGTGGTATTTTTTAGTCCCCCAGCTGATCTAATGTAAGGTCTGGGCTCTGAATGCAGAAACATCCCCTTCATTTTATAGGTGAAGTAGCTGAGAGAAGTGACTCCCCTGAGGTCCCACAGCCCGTGAGAGGCAGAGTGGGGCCCAGAACCTGGGATTCTTCCCCTCCCCCCACTCCCCCTATTCATAGACAGAGAAACATTTCAATAATATCCCCTGTGGGTCTTTTTTCTGTTTAATTCCAGAATTACTCTCATTTTGAATTGAGATACAACCTCGATTAGACATAAACTTCAAGAAAAGACTCTAAGCCCTTATTTCCCAGGAAATCTTCAGATCAGTGGATCCCTTTGAAGGGATTCTGATGTGGGACATGGCCCTAAATGCCTCCCATTTTAGGTCCCATTGGGATCTGAAACTGTACTGAATATAGAGTTTCATTGGGAAGAATAGGGAGGAACCGCCAAGAAGCAAACACCTGAGTCTGATCAACCTTGTCTTTGCTGACGCACAGTGGAAACCAGAGGGGCTCATTATCAGGGGCCTCACACACCTGTAAGTGCATTCGAGCAAGATGGGCTGAGGGGCTGGGGGCTGGGGGCTGGTTACAGGGAGGAGAGCCACCGTTGCCCGGCTCCCGCCGTCCCTCTGCCATGGCACAACCACGCAGGAGCTAGGCCTTCTGAATGCTCAGGAAGACAGAAATGCAGGTTTGTGTTTGTTTCTGTTTTTTGTTTTTTTAATGAAATATCCTGATCTGTGAATGTGGGCAACGAATACAGTTTTTAGCAAAACACTGTAAGGGTCAAATAAAGCCAACTCATGAGCTCTGTTCCAGCTGTAAGACTCTCCATGCTCAGTCTTGACTGTTACTAGTTTACAAAACGTTGGTCTCAATCCATCCTGCTTCCCCTTGCCCTCGACCCTGGAAGAGGGAAAAGTAGTGCCCAGGTTTCCTTTTACATTTTGTTCATTTCCTCACTGTTCTTTTGGGGTTGGCACCTCTGCTACATCATAAATTTTCCTAATGAAATTGAAAGGAAAGGTCCTTACGGCTCATAAGATCTAGTATAACTTATTTTTCACTTCCTTTGGAACATATAATGAGTCCGGCTATTACTAGCTTTGCCGTGGGACAGACTAGTTCTGCTCTGCTCTGCTGTAGAAGGAAAAATGCTTTCATTCACTGTGAAATGAAATGGAAGTTTCCACTGTAGGAGTGGGGCCGCCTCTGAGCCAGGGAAATGATAAAATAAAAATCCGAATTATTCTTCCATTCTTCATTTCAAGAAGAAAATACTCTGGATAAGTACACAACATGGCATCGAGAGTCCTTGATCTCAACTAAGCGAAGGTGTTAACAATAACAGGTGCAGCTTTTTAGCTGACAATATAAGAGCTGATGCTAAATTACTCTTTAATCTAAAGTTTTCATACGGCAAAAATAAGTGTAAGTTACTTGTGAAGCCTCGTAGAGATTAAGGTAAAATATGTGTATTTGGTTATTCTCTTTACACATAACCCTGAATTTCACACAGTTCTTTTTTTTTTTTTTTTACATGTAAAATTAGAATATGTATCTGTGAGCATCTGTCTCAGGTGTATTTCTGGGAACAGTTCCACTGTCCTCAGGTAACCAGAGGTGGGTAACAGTTTCTGACAAGAGCTGAAGGGAACAGGATTAAACACGAATTAGAGCGATTATATTTTCTTTATCTAAAAACTTCAAGTCTTCGGAAAGCTGCTTGGTTTCTATTTTGAGCACACTGCCCACATAGCTCAACGACAGGATTTTTGCATAATTTTGCTCTTCCTCTTTTTATCTGTTTGGGTGTATTTATTATTTCATATGTGATGATGCAAGGCTCATTAAAAGGTCCATTTATATCCCTGTTATCTGCATGGGGATCTAGCTGTCTTTCTCTGACTGTTTATAGAAACCTCACTGTCATATTCAGATTGGCTGGCAACAGGCCCTTTCTAACACACTATACATTCCATTCCCCTCTGTGGCTATATTTATGGGAGTCTGTGTGACTTTCTCAAGACTAATAAAGACAGTGGAAAAGGATGGGTCCTAGATTTATCCACCCATGGAATTTTAGCACTTTCAGAGGGAGGTTTATCTGTTCTTTTTCTTCCTCAATTTAATGAAAACAACAACAAAAAGCGTCAGTCCCAGTGAGTGACAGTTGGCAGATCTGCATTATTCAACTGCAGGGCCTCCCGAGTTTCTGATGCTTGGAGATGGACAAGTAATTACCCGCTGTCTGTGGCTATTTTCTAGCAGGCTAAGCCCAATGTTTATCGTAAACTAGCTGCCATTAACAGCTGTAACAGCAAGCCTTATGTTCCCACACCATAAATTTGACTTGCACTGTATTTCTTTGTCTACCTTCATGGTTTATTATATTCTTGGAAATAGTTCATTTTAAAAGAAGATAACGGAAAAATGAAAATGGAACAAAATCCACATTCATGCTTGGAAAGAGATACGCTCGGCACACATGTTTTTCATACACCCAGGCAGCCCCGATGGCCACTTCCTGGGTATTGGCAGCTTGCGTGGAACTATTAGATGCAGTTGCTATTAGTGTATCATTTGTGAAATGGTCCAGAAAATAACCTAAGGAATAAAGTTTAGCCCGGCCAGCGTAGCTCAGTGGTTGAGCATTGACCTAGGAACCAGGAGGTCATGGTTCGATTCCCAGTCAGGACATATGCCATGGTTTCGAGCTCAATCCCCAGTGTGGGGTGTGCAGGATTTTTAAAAATATATTTAAAAAAAAAAAAAAAAGAATAAAGTTTAACCAGACCACATAGGCCCAGGGCAGTGGTTCTCAAACTTTTTTGTCTCAGGACACCCAAATTTTATACTCTTAAAATTTGTTTTATTTTTAACTATATTTTTATTGATTTCAGAGAGGAAGGAAGAGGGAGAGAGAGATAGAAACATCAGTCATGAGAGAGAATCATTGATCGGCTGCCTCCTGCATGACCCCACTGGGGATCGAACCCACAACCCAGGCATGTACCCTGACTGGGAATGGAACCGTGACCTCCTTGTTCCTAGGTCGATGCTCAACCACTGAGTATGCTGGCCAGGCAA
Organism: Myotis brandtii; assembly: GCF_000412655.1. Taxonomy (NCBI): domain Eukaryota; kingdom Metazoa; phylum Chordata; class Mammalia; order Chiroptera; family Vespertilionidae; genus Myotis; species Myotis brandtii. The sequence goes on from NW_005354174.1 coordinate 4,084,562, forward strand.
AAGTGGCAGTTTCTCTTTCTCTCTCTTTCTCTCTCTCTCTCTCTCTGTATATATATTTTTTTTCTTTATTGATTAAGGTATTACATATGTGTTCTTATCCCCTCATTGTCCCCCACTCCCCACTCATGCCCTCACCCCCCTGGTGTCTGTGTCCATTGGTTAGGCTTATATGCATGCATACAAGTCCTTTGGTGAAAGTGGCAGTTTCTTAAAGGTAAACTGCAGTGATGAATCTGAAACCCTAACAGTGGACCTTTTTTCTTTTTAAACTAACAGATTTTACTTTTTAGAACTATTTTAGGTTTACAAAAAATTGAGCAGTTTGCACAGAGAATTCCATATATCCTTTCCCCAATATAAAAATTTTTCATTTATGTGGCACAATTGTTAAAAATCAATGAGCCAGTATTGATACATTAACTAAAGTACGTACATGGTTTACATTCGGTTCACTCTTTTTTAAAAATATATATTTTTATTGATTTCAGAGAGGAAGGGAGAGGGAGAGAGAGAAATAGAAACATCAATGATGAGAGAGAATCATCCACCCACTGCTTCCTGCATGCCCCTGTTGGGGATTGAGCCCGAAACCCAAGCATGTGCCCTTGACCTGAATCAAACCCAGGACCCTTCAGTCCACAGGCCGATGCTCTATCCACTGAGCCAAACCAGCTAGGGCTAGGGTTCACTCTTTTGTGATGTATAGTTCTATGGGTTTTGACAAGTGCATATCATGTATCCACCATGACCGCATCATACAGAATCATTTCACAGCCTCGAAAACCTTTGTGTTCCACCTGTTCATTCTTCTCTTCCCCTGAACCTCTGCAATCAGTCTTTTTACTGTCTCTATAGATTTGCCTTTTACCGAATATCTTATGGTTGTAATCACACAGTATATATTCTTTTCAGACTGGCTTCTTTCACTAAGCACTATGCATTTAACGTTCCTTTGTGTCTTCATGGGTTGATAGTTCATTTCTTTTTATGACTGAATACTATTCCACTGGTGAATGTGTTATCTATTTACCTTTTGAAAGACATCTTGGGTTGCTTCCAGTTTTGGGAAATTATGAATAAAGCTGCTGTAAACATTTGTGTGCAGGTTTTTGTTTTGACACAGGTTTTCAGCTCATTTGGGTAAATACCAAGGAGTGCGATTGCTGAATCCTCTGGTATGATTATGTTTAGCTTTGTAAGAAACTGCAAGAATGTCTTCCAAAGTGGCTGTACCGCTTTACATTCCCACCAGCAATGAATGAGCCTTCCTACCATCCCGCAGCCCCACCAGCATTTGGTATTATCGGGTTTTTGTTTGGTTGGTTATTTTTATTTTAACCATTCTCATTGGTATATACTGGTATCTCATTTTTGTTTGAATTTCCTAAATGACAGTTGATGTTGAGCATCTTCTCATATGCTTATTTGCTGTGTGTCTTCTTTGGTGAAGTGTCTGCTGAGATCTTTAGACCATTTTTGAATTGGATTGTTTATTATAGTTGAGTTTTAAGAGTTTTTTTGTTTGTTTTGGATACCAGTCCTTTATCAGATCTGTGTTTTGTTAATATTTTTCTCCCAGCCTGTGGCAGCTACTGGATATATAAGAAATCATTAGAAAATAAAGTCATTTGTCCTATAACATCTTAAACCCTATTGACTGTCTATAATGAGTTCAGCAGGCCTGTAAATAATGTAATTTCATTATAACATTGATGAGGGGGAAAAAATCAGTTCCCCACAGGGGCCACCGTCTGTGTGGAGTTGGAATGTTCTCCCCATGTCCATGTGGGTTTTCTCCAGGTACTGGTTTCCTTCCACATCTCAAGGATGAGCACGCTAGGTCAGTGGTCGGCAAACTGCGGCCCCTTGAGTGTGGCTCTTCCACAAAATGCCACGTGCGGGCGCGCACGTACAGTGCAATTGAAACTTCGTGGCCACACTCAAGGGGCCAAAGAGCCGCATGTGGCTCGCGAGCCGCAGTTTGCCGACCACTGCGCTAGGTTAAACAGGCTTGTCTACATTGTACCAGTCTGAGTGACTGTGTGTAGGGGGGTGTGAGTGCACCCTTTGATGGGAGGGCTGTCCAGGGTGGGTACTGCCTTGTGCCTTGAGCTGCCAGCATAGGCTCTGGCCGCCTGCCACCCTGAACTGAAATAAGCAGGTTGGAAAATCGTTCTCTCACTTGTTTTTATTAGTCTTTCTTAAATGTATGTATAGCTCACATTTATTTCAATGTTTAATATTAGAAGTGTTTTGGGGGTCTTTGTTTAGATGTTTTTGTGGCCAAAAATGTATGTGGGACCTTAATTCTTCTTTGTATCAATTAGCCTGTGGTCAAATTGGTTTCCTTATAGGTTGTTTCACTTAAAGTCGCCGTTTCCAAGAACCTATTATCAGCCCCGCCAGCATAGCTCAGTGGTTGAGTGTTGACCTATGACCCAGGAAGTCACAGAAGCAGGTTGGAAAATCGTTCTCTCACTTGTTTTTATTAGTCTTTCTTAAATGTATGTATAGCTCACATTTATTTCAATGTTTAATATTAGAAGTGTTTTGGGGGTCTTTGTTTAGATGTTTTTGTGGCCAAAAATGTATGTGGGACCTTAATTCTTCTTTGTATCAATTAGCCTGTGGTCAAATTGGTTTCCTTATAGGTTGTTTCACTTAAAGTCGCCGTTTCCAAGAACCTATTATCAGCCCCGCCAGCATAGCTCAGTGGTTGAGTGTTGACCTATGACCCAGGAAGTCACAGCGATTCTCGGTCAGGGCACATGCCCAGCTTGTGGGCTCGATCCCCAGTAGGGGGCGTGCAGGAGAAAGCGAATCAATGATTCTCATCATTTATGTTTCTCTCTCTCCCTTCCTCTCTACAATCAATAAAAATTTATTTTTAATATTAGAAGTGTTTTGGGGGTCTTTGTTTAGATGTTTTTGTGGCCAAAAATGTATGTAGGACCTTAATTCTTCTTTGTATCAATTAGCCTGTGGTCAAGTTGGTTTCCTTATAGGTTGTTTCACTTAAAGTCGCCATTTCCAAGAACCTATTATCAGCCCCGCCAGCATGGCTCAGTGGTTGAGTGTTGACCTATGACCCAGGAAGTCACAGTTCGATTCTCGGTCAGGGCACATGCCCAGCTTGTGGGCTCGATCCCCAGTAGGGGGAGTGCAGGAGAAAGCAAATCAATGATTCTCATCATTTATGTTTCTCTCTCTCCCTTCCTCTCTACAATCAATAAAAATTTATTTAAAGAACCTATCTCAATGTTAAGAGAGGACTTACTGTACATAGTTGTCCTTAGGCTTCATCTTCCTGGGACAAAGGAGAGGCCAACCAGACAGTCTCGAAGGCGTTAAGGAGCTGTGGCTGCTCCTACCAGGAGTAGAAGCGTCAGACACTTCCATGGCACCATGAAGCCTTGTTACCTGGCCACTTCCTTCCCCAGCCCTGGGCGAGGCCAGATCACCTGCCCAGCTCCTAACGGCCAGGTTGTTCTGGGGAACCTGGATGTTTTTAGTTCCCTGTGCTTTGGTGCCCAGGTTGCATGCCTAGTTCCTGTGCCTCCCCACCCAGTTTTTGGGTGGATTCTCTCATACACTTGGCTAAGGTTTTCCAACTCTCTGGGTTCAATGCTCCTGCTGCTGCCCTGATTTGATGCCTCTTCCCAATAAGAGCTCCATGCCCTTCCTCTATCCAGGGAGTGGATTGTGGGGCGCGGCTACAGTGTTTTGGACAGGTTCAAGCCTTGAACTGATGAGAGGGCACAGTCCTCTCATGGCCACGTGCAAGTCCCAGATTGGAGGGCAGAGCCTTCCCAGCACAATTATAGCCAACAGCTGTAGTTGTAAGCTTGAACCTACGGTCCGAACACGTGGCCCCACGTGCCTGAGTGACAGAGTTCAGTCAGGTGCATGTAGTTGAGTAGGATTGAAACCCACGAGAACGTTGTAAACATCTTGATCACGCCCCTACTTTGCCTCGTGGCATCTGCTATAAAATAAAGATGTGACTTGTGGGCGCTGGTGCTGTCTCTCTCCATCAGAGAGGGCAGTGTCCCACCGAGACCCAGCTTTCATTCTCTTGACTGTCTTTCCTTAATCCTTTCATCGCCCCACTCGGGTTCACCCTTGGCCGTGCTGGCGCAGCACATTGGATCACCTGCTTGGACTTGGATTGGACTCGTCCCACTGAGTTCCCTGCCATCCCCTCTCTCCCTTGGGCCTTCCCTGCCGCCTCCCTGTCCCCGGGCAGGATGTCCTCACTCCATAGTAGAGGCACAAACTCTAGGAAGAGGCCACGCCTTTATTCCAGTGATGCCACTGCTCCAAAATTTATGTGTAACTCTTCTCTGAGAGCCTGTATCACAGCGTTTTTAACATCTCCAGGGACTGTATTTCAGGGATTGACTTTTGTTTCAAATGGCCAGACATTATTCAGGGTCATGCACAATAATGAAGACTGTGATCCAACATGACACCACTATTTGTGTTGCTAAAGCACGAGGATTGATTTTCTTTTGTAATTTGTAATCTGGGCTCCAAAAGAAATTCCATTAGACTGCAGGCATGAGAGCGAGGGCTGTGTGTTGTTTTTTTCTGCTCTTCACTGTATGCCCAGCTTGGAAAATGGTAGGTGCTTAATAAATATCTGTTGAAGGACTGAGTAGGAGGACTTCTGAGACTGTCTGGAGCAGGGCCTCGGCATTTGAGCACACAGGCGACCTCTCAAGGTGACCGCCAGGAGAGGACCCCGCTGGCTCAGTGCAGAAACCCGGACATGTGTGTTCCTCTCCCTTCTGGCTTTATCCTCATGTGGGAACATGACGAGTTGCAAGCCCAGAGGGTTAGTAACAATTAAACGAGGAATGTAAACCTTGGGATCATCCACATGTTGAAGCCATGTGTGCAGATGCTGCTCCCCCAGGAACCGCGGCAGCGGCTGATGGTCAGTACTGTCTAAGTCTTCCCATTAGAAATCATGATTACCAGAAATGCTAAGGAGATGTTTTCAAGCACAGCTCAGTGCTTTAGATAGACTTGCTTTTCTCTTCATGTGGTAGAGTCACATCTGGACATTAGTTAGATATATTTCATCTAAAAATAGCTTTCATCCAATTTACTGTCACTTGAGGAGAGATTTTTTTTTTTTAAGGCAGACTCCACTTATAATTCTCTGCAGTCTTTCATGGCTCACTGCCATTTAATATAAAAAAATAAAGATATCAGTGTGTGTGTAGGGAAATACAATGAAGTAATTATTTTTATAGACCGGGGAAAAAATAAGACCTCTGCCTTGTCGTTCCCCTTTTCTTCTTCTTCTTTTTTTAAGTCGTCACTGGTCTTCCTGGTTATGTTGTTAAGCCCTAGCCTCAGCATCGGTGTGAACTCCAGGTTTTTCTTAGTAATTACTTCGGGGCTACAGTATGCATTTGAGGGTTTTTGTGTGTCTCCCTTCAGACGGTCTTCTTTTCACTGTCATCGATTATGTCTTCTCATCAATCTACCACTTGGGGTTTTGAAAGAAAGGAGCGTGTGAGAAAGGAGTCCAGAATAAGAGATGAAGGGGGAAATCAGAAGCGGGGTGAAAGCACCGGGCTCGGGGACCCTCTGGAGCAGCGGCACATGGACAGGCGGACACTGGAATGAAATCTGACGCGAGAGGAATCGGCGTGCCGCTCCTTCTACCGGAGGCGCTGACCTGCATCTGGAGGGGACTGGCTGTAAATAAGGAAGCACTTACAAGTCAATCCCCATCTCACATTCCTCAAGGGCCTCGGTAGTTCTGGAAAAACAGGGTGTCCCCCCAGGATGCCGGCACTCTTTAACAGCTGAGAGCTCAAATTTGAAAATGAGATGTATTTCAATAAACACTGCCTTTAGTGTGTGTATACTTTTTTGGGGGATACCCTATACAGTGGGGCCCTGACTTACGAGTGTCCCGACTAACGAGTTTTTTGAGATACCAGCTGTCTCTCTGCCGATTTTTTGCATTGAGTTGATAGAGTAATTTGAGTTAACGAGCTCCTTAACAAGCTCGGTCTCGGAACGAATTAAACTGGCAAGTCAAGGCCCCACTGTATTTATCTTCGGGGACGGGACTTGGACCTTTCTTGCTTTGTCTCCCTTAGGAGAACTCTGGTTTTTGCCCTTTTTCTCTGAAGACACATCCTTCCCCTTGATCCCCCTTCTCCCCTCTCCCTTCCCATTACCAAGAAGGTCATTGTTATCAATGTGATGGAGATGATGTGTTTTCCTTTTCAACCCACCTTCCCACCAGAGTTAATGGGTCTGACCGTCATTGGTATGTGTGGTCCGTGCATGCCTGTGCTTGGAGTTCCTTTCCATGCAGTGGGGAGAGGTTTGTCTGACTCCATCCACATCCTCTACCCTTCTCATCTGTGCCGTTCCATGGGGTGTGTAAAATGTGAGACAGCAGAGAGCCTGAGCTATGGACTGAGTAGTGTTGGCTGAGCTGTGCAGCGATTCCATCCAAGATCTTGGTATCGACAGTATTGTGTGCGAATGTCTCATCTGCCCATCGAGAGGAGCTTAAACACATCTGCTTAGAAGATTCTCGTCCAATCCATTAACACAGGGGCCTTCCAATTCCTCAGCATAGCCAGCCTATAAAAACATTTGCAACATCAGCCCTGAGATTGGACCTGTTGGGCCATTTCCATTTAGTGAAAAATCTGTATAGCATTTCTCTTTGGATACATCTTGGCATAAATGAAACAATGAACTTAATGTTTTAAGAGAAGACTCTCATTTGAATTTAGTTATTGCAACTTTCATTTCTCAACTATAACAATTTAACAGATATGTGAGTATCAGGGGTGGGATGAAATTAATTTTTACCACCCACGATAGTTCATCAGTTAAATAAGGAAAGCATTTAATGGATTTGTGCCTGGTGTTCCTAAAATAATTTCACCATAACAAAAGGTCTTGAAAGACTAAGAAAAAGTATGATGACAATTAAATTGCCTATCTGAACAGGTTTTACTGTATAGGAGGAAAACAGAGTCTTAAAATAGTTCATTGTAGACTGAAAAGATGGAGAAATCCATAAAGGGAGCACAAAGGTGTTGCCAACGGATTGAAAATCTTTTTAAAAGTACCAACACAGTACTTGTCCTTTGCTTGCACAGACTCCCAGGTTTTCGCGACCTTTCACACTTCCATTTCATTTTTGTGGGCGTGTGACTTGCTTCAGTGAGACTTCTAAGCAAGTTCTATTTCTCTGCTCTAAAAGGTAAACCTTCATTCTTCCCAATTGTACAGTAAAGCTTTGTATTCTTCATGTTTTAAACCTACTAATTAAGAATTTGACGATCGCCCCCGCAGGTGTGGCTCAGTTGGTTGGGCATCATACCATGCACCGAAAGGTTGCCCGTTCCATTCCCAGTCAGGGCACAGGCCGGGTTGTAGGCTCAATCCCCCGGGGGAGGAGGGGGTATGCAGGAAGCAGCCGATCAGTGTTTCACTCCCACATCACATGAAGGTTTCTCTTTCTCTCCCTCCCCCTTCCTCACTCTCTCAAGCTGAATAAATAAAATAAAATAAATAAATTGACAGTCTCCATGAAAAAGGTGAACAGGGCAGAAAGACAGCCCGAGGGTTTGATGGACGTACTCTGCCTCAGCCCTTTCATATCTCCCCTCTTATATAATGTCAGGGCTGGAAGGGAGCTTAGCAACCCATCTAGTCCAATACCCTCTTTTACAGATGAAGACAATGAAGCAGAGAGACGGTAAGTGATTAGCTTAAGGGCACACAGCCAGCTAGAGGCCGCAGAGGGAGAGAATGCAATCCAGTGCCTTCCCTCACTGATGGCTTATTCGCTTGATAAAGGCTTGCCAGGACCTCAGCGCGAATCCATGTGTATAGCTCCTAGTCTTTATTAACGAGTCTAATGGAAAGAAATAAAATTCCTTTGGAATATCCTCTACTGGAGACTTTTCATAGATGGTATTTCAATACTACATGCTTTGTGCTCCATCCCGAGCCCAGGTTAGTGTGGTTTGAAGATGTTTCCTTTAAGCATCTGGTGTGAGCCAGTGGGTACCTGTCCATCCTCGGTTTGTTTGGTCCAGGAATGGTGACCCTCCTCAGAGTGAGGATGTTCTGGAAGCCTCTCGGTCAGTTGAGCCTTGATTGTTGTAGTTAATACTAGAGGGATTTGACCACCAGGCCGGCTGGCTGTGTGAATCCATAGATGGTATTTCAATACTACATGCTTTGTGCTCCATCCCGAGCCCAGGTTAGTGTGGTTTGAAGATGTTTCCTTTAAGCATCTGGTGTGAGCCAGTGGGTACCTGTCCATCCTCGGTTTGTTTGGTCCAGGAATGGTGACCCTCCTCAGAGCGAGGATGTTCTGGAAGCCTCTCGGTCCCATGAGGCTTGTCCGTCTCTCACCTCCTTCTGCTCCTCTTGGCTTAGAAGGGAAAAACAAGGAATGAAACCCAAATTTCCTCTTTATTACCTGGTCACCCTGTGTCAAGACAACTGTTTTACTCTTCTGGTTTTCTAGCTCCTTGTGTTTTTATTATCCGAACTTAAAAAAAATTTTTTTTAATGATTCATTATCTTCTGGAAAATCAAGAGAAGGGTAGGTGTGATATCTAGAACCCAGGGTGTGCCTTGCTTGCTATTTGTTCTAATCATTCCGTGCGCAACTCTGTGCTGGGCATTCATTGTATGGAGGGTGGGATTTAAAAAAACAAAACAAAATAGACATCAGGATCCCCAAACTGAAAGAATTTTTAGTCTGGGGAAACAAAATAAACATGACAGAGACAACTAGAAACGATAGGTGGGTGACTGATAATTAAAGAACCATTAGGGCTGGTCCTGGGTAACTGTGAAGTGGGTAGCATTTCGCCTCTTCTTTCTGTCTATGCCTGGCAGTGCCTTCTTCTCTCACCCTGAGAGAGGGGAGAGGGGAGACAGGGAGAAGGAGAGAAAGACCATGAAGTTGGAAGGAACCTTTGTCCCAAAGGGTTTGTCCAATCACTTTTACAGGCGAGGAAACTGAAAACTGTTTTGTCTCAAGTCAGTTACAGACATCTTTACAAACACTAAAGCTCAGGGCTCTTGACCACTAGTCCTATGACACTTACACAGAGGTGGCTTCGAAGGCCGGGGACAGTCACCCCTCCCAAAAGGAGGCAGGCTCAGTGAATTGGCCAAATTAGGCCATTTTAATGGGCCATAGACAGGAAGATAGAACTTTTAAAATAGTTAAAGGTCCCAGAACACATGCATAGTCTGTTTGGATACTATGCCTGTAAGATTCCAGAAAAATAAAGCATGGCCTAGAGACCCAGCCACGCCTCTTTTTGGGCGCTGGTGTTTCCAGGGGGTCAAGGAGAGAGTGGTGGTGGTGGTGGTGGTGGTGGGTTGAGTGTGGTGTGTGCTTCAGGCCCAATTGGTATTCCCAATGCTCTGGCGAGGAGGCCCTCCTGGCTTTGGCCCTGGGCAAATACTCTGTTGCTTGTGTGCCCCCACCTTATTGTTTGGCTCTGCTCACCGGTGACTTCCCTGGCTTCCCTTTTCCTTACATTGGCCTGGTTTGACCTGAGGTTTGGATTTGTGCTTTGGTTCTGATACAGCCCGAGAGAGCCCTTTCAGTGACCCAGGCGGGTTCACCAGAGTTTGAGAACAGGGTTTGGAGCCAAAGTGCCAGCAAGGTGAAGTGTCCTTTTGCCTCCCTCTGTCCTCAGTGAGTATAGATCCCCTTTTTACCCTGCAGGAAGGGGTGGGTGATGAAAGGAAGGAAGGTTTGGGTGTTCCAGGTCTCTGACCCAGTTCTGTACTAGGCATAATGTTTCTCCATCTACACATAACTATCAGCATCCCATTTTGACAAGACTTAGAATACAGTCCAAGTAAGTGGTGGTGATGAACATCTCTGTTTCCCTTTCCCTGCCCCATCCAAAGACCATGCCATGTGCACGCAAGGGTTCTGAACACAGCAAGATTCTGAACAAGGCAAAGGACAGCTGTGGCCTGAGGTTGTTCCAGATCCAGCTCTCCCTTTGCCCCCCGTAATGTTTGACAGCTCTAGGTCCCATGGAGGCTGGGGAGCGAGTCTAAGAAGTCAGGGACCAGTTCCAATGAACTTGTCCCAAGTTGCTTGGGATTTGCCTCTTTTAGGACTGAATGTCCCAAGTCCCAAGAAACCCCTCACTCTTAGGCAAACTGGTGCAGTTGGTCAGCTTCACTCTAGTCACCAGAAACCAGTGGTCACTAGGCCACACGGTGATCTCTGGAGTCGTTATAAAGGTGGAACATTTGACCTTTTCTCAACAGTAGGGTGGCCCCGCAAGTATGTGGAGTAACCGGGGAGATGAACTTGCTTTTCAAGTTTGGGCACAGGAACCCCAGTAAAACCCGTCCTTTAGCCTCTGATAAGAATCATACTTTTGGCCGGAGGCTGCACTTTCAAAGCAGTAAGAGTTTATAACGACCGACCGACTGTGAGACTTGGGCTGCAGACCAGGGGTGTCTCGTGAGGACCCTGGGATAACAGGCGAGCACTGATGCTGGCAACAGGCCTTGGATCCCTACGCCACTGGCATCAGGCGCTACTGTACCCAAACCTCCAGCGACAGGGTTTCCGGGATGACACACCCTTCTGAACGGGCAGAGCTCCTGCACAGTCACCAGGCCAGACTTGTCCTTGGTGCTCAGCCTCTCTTTAAGGCTGATGGAGATGTGTGAACCTGGCAGCACCTGAGCGGTTTCTCACCTGGATTTTAAGCAGCTGTGGACAGGAAGGCAAGGGTGGAAATGAGCCCATCAGTTATTCCTCTCCCCCGCCCCCACCGGCCCCCAGTTTCCTCTCCATCTCTCCCTCTGTCTACCTCCCCTTCTTCCCTCTCCATTTCTACCTTTCTTCTCTCTCCCTCCCTCCCCCTCCTCCCCAAGCCCAGGAAGAATCAGAACTGTGAAGTCCTAAATGAAGCCAGAAATGACAGCAGAGTAAGTGTCTGAGTAGAAAAAGGGTTCTGGTGCCCACCAGCTCAGTGTCCAGGGTCTCCCTGGGAGATTTCACCAGCCAGTTGACTCCGGGTGTCTTAAAGGTACCACTCAATCTGCAATGATAACTTCCACCTACTCCCCAGAAGATCACATGCTATGGAAGCATCTGACAAGACTGTACAGTTATGGAATGAGTAGCATGAAAGGATAGGTGAGATGTAACAGGTGAGGGATCCTAAGGCTGCAATCAGTGAACTGGGAGAGGTTTCAAGAAGAGCCTGCATTGAAACAGATAATAGTGTTTACTGCTTTATAGTTACTAGTGTATATGTCTTATTGTGTCCAATTCCCCTTCCACTCATTTCCTCTCCTGTCAAATACAAGATCCATAAGGACAGGGCTATGTCTTATTCAACTCTGTATCCATGTAAGTGCTTTAATTTCATATGAATTCAGGAAAAAGTTCTGATAGAAATTGAAGTGAAATTTAAACACTGATTTATTAAAGTTTAGGAAATAATTCTTGGGACAAAGAATGGCCACCATATGCCCTGGCCGGTGTGACTCAGTTGGTTGGTCATCATCCTGTACAACAAAGGGTCACCAGTTTGATTCTCGGTCAGGATACAGGCCCAGGTTGTTGGGTTTGGTTCCCGATAGGGATATGTGTGGGATGCAGCCAATTGGTGTCTCTCTCCTCTCACATCGGTGTTTCTCTCTCTCTGCCTCTTCTTTTCTCTCTGTAAAAAAAGAAAAAGAAAAAAAGAATGGCTACCATATATATAAAATTAACCCTAATGGAGCAAATTAAAGTCCACATCAGAGTGCCCAAAATACAATTATGGATCATTTCTTTATACATTTTTTCCATTTTCTTTTCAATTACAGTTGACATTCAATATTATATTATAGTGGTTTCAGCATTTACACCTTATATAAATGCTTAGACATTTATATAACAAGAGTGATTCCCCCCAATGACTCTAGAACCTACCTGGCATCATACATAGTTATTACAATAGTATTGACTATATTCCCTATGCTGTACTTTGCATCTCCTTGACTGTTTTTAATGACTGCCAATTTGTACTTCTTAATCCCTTCACCTTTTTTACCCAACCCCAGACCCCCTCCCATCTGAAAACATCAATTTTTTCTGCTGTGTAAATTCATTTATTTTTTAGATTCCACATATAAGTGAAATCATATGGTATTTGTCTTTCTCTATCTGACTTATTTCACTTAGCATAATTCCCTCTAGGTTCATCCATGTTGTTGCAAAAAGCAAGATCTCATTCTTTTTCTTGGCTGAGTACTATTTTATTCTTTATATGTACCACTTCTTCTTCATCCATTTGTCTGTCAATGGGCACTTAGTCGCTTCCATATCTTGGCTAGTGTTTTTAATGCTGCAATGAACATGGGATACATATATCTTTTCGAATTAGTGTGGCATATAATTGTTCATAGTATTTTCTTATAATCCTTCATATTTTTGTGATATTGATTGTCATTTCCCTTCTTTCACTTCTGGTTTTATTTATTTGGGCTCGCTCTCTCTCTCTCTCTCTCTCTTGATATGTCTGTCTAAGGATTTATAAATTTTGTTTATTTTTTCAAAGAACCAGCTTTTGGTTTCAATAACATTTTCTATTATTTTTTGAGACTGTTTTATTTATTTCTACTCTGACCTTTATTATTTCCTTTCTTCTGCTCACTTTGGGCTCATTTGTTCTTTTCCTAGCTCCTTTTGGTGTAAAGTTAAATTGCTTATTTGAACTTTTTCTTGTTTCTTGAGATAGGCCTATATTGCTATAAATTTCCCTCTTTGGCTGTGTCCCATAGATTTTGGATGGTTGTGTTTTCATTTTCATTTGTCTGATAGTACCTTTTGGTTCTCCATGATGGTTGCTCTATAATTTAGTTGTAATTTTAACATGGTTGTGGGAGGAGGCAAACATAGCCTTTACCTACTCTGCCACCTTGACTAGAAGACCAGTCTTTTTATCACACATTTAATCCACATTATTAAAACTTTAAAACTTAAGTATAAAAAGTACAGGGACTTCATCAAGGTCATATACATCCTTTCAATTAACACAACTTTATCTCTTTGAAAACAGTCCACAAAATCAGAATGCAAACCATGTAAATAACAATGACCAATTTGGGTAAATTAGGAGGGTTTTGTATTCCCAGTTTCTCAGTATTATGCAGGCTGGTTCTGCATTAGGGATAGACAGTCTTACTGCCAGTGAGCTGCTGACTGCTGGCTGAAGCATTTATTGATGATATTTCCTCACACATGAGCTTATGCATATCTTCCTTTTTTCTTTGGTTCCTCTTCTTTTACCCCTTTCTCCACCTTCTACTCCTATTTTCTTTTTTGTCTTTCTATTTTAAAGAGACTGATTGCCTATATACCTGCTTCCTTCTAGGTGCAACTGTCCCTGCACACAGCTCTGCCTGCCCTTTTCCTACCACCTCACTCCCCCACACCAACTGCGGCTGGTTCCCACTCTTCCAGAGGCCTGATTACTCCATTTCCTTGGAGTCAGTGAAATCTCACAACCCTCCTACTGGAGCATGTTTAAGTAGATTTGTTCTTGCAATCAAAGTTGTCTTAAGCCCCTTCCTCTTCCTTCCTCTGTTGTCGGTACCCGAAGGAATTCTCAGCCTCCATGATGTCACCCAGGACATAAAAGGCGTACCGGCCAGCCTGCATGCTTTGAAGCATGGGAATATTTGGAAATGGGTGGACAATTGGTTTAATTTTCTACTCTTTATTGGAATGTTTCAGCATCTTGTTGGACAAGGCTCTGGGGCTACATTTAAACTCCTTGTTAAGACCATTAAATGGATTTTGTTGTGTGCAAAACAAGAAGGATTCGCATTGACGTTGCCACTAAGCCCTGCCTATTTGGTGGGTTTAGCTGGATATCGGTGGTCAGGGATTTCTTTCTTTTATTCTCATTTTTAAGAATGACAAACTTTTAAAATTGGGAATAAAATAGACTTTATCTCCCTAAAAGGAATGGCTGTAAAGCAGCAAAGGCTTTTCCTATCTCCAGAAGGGAATTGTGGCAAAAGAATAGAAACTTTACGGGGAGTTACTGGTGTTATCAACGGCTTTTCAAAATAGACTTGAAATGAATAGTCGTGTGCTGGTTTTATTACTGCTTTGCGAGTTTACATTTTGTTTTTTAGGTATTTTCTCCTCCCTATGAGATGGTTGCTAGGACTTGAGAGCAAATAACCTTTATTGTGTTGAATTTGGGACTAAACATAATTATCTTTTAATTTGGGTTTATAGTGCCAGTTTTTGACAGTTATATTATGAGCTTTTTGAGGAAAATTAAGCCCACATGCTGTAAGCTGCTTCCTATTCAGTTACCCTTCAAGTTATGATGTTTCTGCTCTCCCTTCCCCCATTCCTCCACTGGGCAGCCTCTGGACCAGATGTTGCTGGAGGCAAACCAGATGATCCAGTATGGGCACTGCCCAGCTCCAGCATTGTCTCCTCTGAAAAGACCCTTGTTCCCAGCCAGCATGTTTTTCTGGATGACTCCATGGACATGAGACTCAATGGATGCTGTAGTTCTCCTCACAGAGGAAAATGGTGAGTAAACAGAAGTTTTGTATACTGAGTTAATATTTCTAGTAAACTCTATGAGCATGTCAGAGAGGCTTCACCTTCAGTTCTGACTGGTCTTCAGTTGGCGGCAGCACTTCTTGCCTAAACTGCCCCATAACATTTCCCTAAAGCAGCGGTTCTCAACCTGTGGGTCGCGACCCCTTTGGCGGTCGAACGACCCTTTCACAGGGGTCGCCTAAGACCATCCTGCATATCAGATATTTACATTACGATTCATAACAGTAGCAACATTACAGTTATGAAGTAGCAACGAAAATAATGTTATGGTTGGGTCACAACATGAGGAACTGTATTTAAAGGGCCAGAAGGTTGAGAACCACTGCTCTAAAGGAAGGTAATGAGCTGTAAATAAACTCTTAAGTGCACCATGGGAGCACATTGCTTATAGAAATCGTTTTGAAAAATAATAACCATTTTTCTCTGTTCCTTTCTAGTGCCCAAGCAGAAGTTTGGGGTCCTCTAGAAGCAGCCCTAGAAGGGTTTAAGGGCAAATGGTTTATTAGGGTGGTCATGCCAGAAAGGACCAGGAGGGAGTGGGAGGTGACACAAGGAAGAGAAGTCAATAAAAGATATGTCTTAGGGTAGGTTACAGCAGTAGGTAGGTAAGTGGGGCTCAATCCTGCTGGGACCCCTGGGAGACTGTGTATGAGACACACCTTGGATACATAGCACCTGAGGGTGAGGGAGCTGGGATATTTTATGCCAGTTCCCTCAGTTATTGATAGAGGGCTGTTTCCAGGGAGGGCGTGGGTGTTAATTTCCCATCAGGGGCTATGAAATCCAAGAAGGCTCTTAGCCTATGAGTGCTGGTGGTTGGAAGCCAACTGTAAATGGCTGAAATGTAAATGGCCACGGGCAGGACACCAACACATCTATTATACTTCTCAGAGTATGTGGGAGGAGGCAGACACTCCGCTGCTCCCAAAAGTCACTAAAATAATGACTTTATTGGTAAGTGCCTTCTATACGCATTTTCTGCAAATCAAAAAGGCTTTTAGAGACTTATTATTAGGAAAATGAAGTCTTTCCCTCAAAATATTTTCTTTATATAGAAATACTAGGAAATGGAACTAGTGGACACAACCAACAGATTCCTATCAAGCCTTTTCAAAATGCTCCCATCCATCACTTTAAGTAGATGCAGGATATAGCAGCAAACATACAGGGCAGGGCAAAAGTAGATTTACAGTTGTGAGTATGCAAAATACTTCTTGTATTATTACGTCTTGTATTATTACTTTTTCCCCCCATACAAACAACTGTAAACCTACTTTTGCCCCACCCTGTATCAACCATTATTCTCAAGACGACCTTTAATCCACCGCCAGTGGTATTCTGTGATTACCGTATGCTTTCCCCTTAGGTGCTTTTAAAACTGGCTGCAGATCCCTGGGTACCTCGCGGACCACAGTGTGGCAGGCAGACCATCTGCAACTTGCCCCAGTGAGCAGGGGCCAAACAGAGGTATGTGACGTTGTCCCTTCGTCCTTGGCACCAGCTCCAAACACTGACAACGGAAAAGTGTGATGAAACCCAGGCATCCTAATCCCCAGGACATCTCATGGAGATCTGGAACCCCTCATCCCTGGACAGTCCTGCTGCTCTCTTTATCCCGAATGGCACTCTGGCAGCTGAGCCAATCATGCCTGGTTGTTCTATTGTTATGAGGGTTGATGAGTCTCTAAGTTCCGAGCATGCTATCACAGAGGGATCTTGGTGAGGAGGAGAATGAAGCTCATGGAGTCTCTACTGCACACAGATGCAGAGTGGAGCTGAACTTCCTTTGAGAGGCATATTGATGGACTGGCATTTTGGCAAAATAGAATCCAGAACAGTTCTATGTCAAGTCTGCCTAAGTGGCAGCCAGTATGGGTATCAGATCCATTGATTGTTTCTACTGGGATTCCTAATTCTAGTCCCTGATGTGTAATTGGTGTTTCAGAGCTAGAAAAAACATTAAAGACCTAAAATACTGATAAGGACGCTGCATTCCAGTGTGGTTCAGTCATTTGCCCAGACTCAACAGCTGGTGAAGAGCTGGGCTGAGGGGAGGGAGCCCGGCTTCTCCCACTTCGCTGTGAAGCTAATAAGTGAAAGCAGCAGGATCTCTCATTGGATTCAGTAGAAGTAAATGTTCGGTTCCACAAAGTTCTGTGAATACCTGCTGAAGATAGTGCAAGGCATTGTGGGAATCTGAAGAACAAGTGCCCTCATCATACCTCTCAACAATGCAGACGTGGAAAAGCAACTACACAGCCTAGCAGAAGAGTTTTATTTTATGTGGGCCCACAGGATAAACTGAGGCACTCACCCTGGAACTTATGTTCTGATGAGCCTACTGCTACCAGCAAGAAATGCAGCCTTGCAAATCTGTGCTGGGACATGGGGCTTTCGGGGAGACAGAGGAGAGAGAAGCTGACATCCATGTACAGTATGATAAGGGAGTAAATGCCCCAAACTCTCGGTCCTCTCTTGACCCAGATGACCGTGAGGGTCGGGACCAGTTGCCTGGAAGAAGGTGCCCAGCCATCTGTAGCCATTTCCTGACTGCACAGACTCGAGCAGGTACCTAATCCTTCTAAGATTCCATTTCTCCAACTCGGATAATGCTGGAAATAACAGCATCTACTGTGTTGGCCGGCATGAAGACTAAAGGAGCTCATGCAAGTCATATTCTCAGTACTCAATAAATCCTTGTCATTATTTTGCCCAGTTGCTTCCTTCTGCCCCAGCCCCACTACACCTCCCCATTGCTCCACCTTTTCTGTAGAGCTTTCCCACCATCACTTTCCCCCAAACTCACCTCTAAGGATTTTTTCCTCCCTGTTCTCATGCACTGTCTGCCTAAGCTCCTTGCTCCTTGCCTCCCAGCTCTCTTCACCTCCTGCTTCTGTTTCCCGCTCCCTGTCTTCATTCCTTTATGCTTCCGATTCATCCTCTATCCCAGTGGTCGGCAAACTCATTAGTCAACAGAGCCAAATATCAACAGTACAACGATTGAAATTTCTTTTGAGAGCCAAATTTTTTAAACTTAAACTCTATAGGTAGGTACATTGTTATTAACTTAATTAGGGTACTCCTAAGCTGGCCTTTGCTAAAAACGTCCTCAATCTGATTGAGGTACGTTCGCTGAGGTTCCACCCCTTCCAACTCTCCCACACTCGTCTTGTATACTTGTTTCAGATAGACGAGTGTGGATGGGAGAGTTGGAAGGGGTCGACCTCAGCGAACGTACCTCAAAACAATGTACCTCCCCCGCGCTGCGTATCCCATGGCCCGCGGCCCGCCTGCGCCGTGTCTCCCGTCGCCCGACCACCCCCCACTTCTAATGCCACTTCTTCAAAATAGACTTGCCCAGGCCAAAAACCGACTTCTGCGCATGGGCCACGAAGTTTCAATCGCACTGTACGTGCGTGCCCGCACGTGGTATTTTGTGGAAGAGCCACACTCAAGGGGCCAAAGAGCCGCGTGTGGCTCGCGAGCCGCGGTTTGCCGACCACTGCTCTAGCCCATTTTCTTATAATTTGTGCTCTTCATCGCACCTCCCTGATTCCTTCTTTTCCCTCCTCACATTCACCCATCCTCCACCACTTTCACGCCCCCTCGCTGCCCCTTCCTAGACTTGCTCTCCCCACCCCATGTTCCATGCCCAATTAGGAACTCCATCCCCACCCCCATCTCTCCCATTCACAGTTCCACTCCCGGAAGCGTCCCTGTTCATTGTGGCGGGCAGCCTCTGAGATGGCCACCTAGGCTCCCCACCGCCTGCTCTCCATGCCCCGTGGGTTCCCCTTAGTTTCAGTATGGCCTGGACCTAGCCACTAGATTCTAAAGTCTATGACGAAAAGGATGGGATAGCACTTCTGAGCTTAAGTTAAAAAAGTCTGTGGCTTTCATCTAGGCTGCTCTTTGGCTACGAGGAAGCCAGCTGCCATGTCGTAAACAGCCTTATTGAGAGGCCCACATAGCAAAAACTGGTCTCTGGCCAACTGCCATGTGAGTGATCCTCCCCCAGCTGAGCCTCGAGATGACTGCAGCCCCTCCGACAACTTGACCGTAGCCTGGGAGGGGCCTCCAGCCTGAAGCCCCAGGTAAGATGCTGCCGGATTCCTGACCCACAGAAACTGAGAGGATCACTATTTGTTGTCATAAGCGACTATACTTGGGGGGCATTTGTTGTGCAGCGATATTAAGAATGCAGAGTTGTTTTATACGGACCACCATTCAGAGAGGTTTGCTTACCCTTCTTTGGGTCTCAGCCTCCTCATCTGTGAGACTTGGGGGTCACAGTCCAGTGTCCCAAGTCTCCTGTCCTCGAGGATGTCGTCTGTGACGTTACAACCAGGCCCATTGGTGCTACTGTTGAGCACAGGGAGCCCAGCTTAAACCTGCACGTCTTCGCATTTTGAGCTCTACATCTCTATATTTGCCTCACATTTTTCATTCCTATTATCTGAAGTCTGTTTCTAATTTCTGACAGAATTGCTGTGGCCTATTGTGTGCCTGGCTCTGCATGACATGCCAATTTCATTTTGAAGTCACGGCTATTGTCTTTCTCTCTGCTAATCTCTCTTGTTTTGCAAAATTCCAATAGAACGTGTGAACATAGAGAGTTGCCCTTGCGCCTGATCCTGGCGCTGGATGGCCCCCAGTTGGGTGGATGATAGACAGACAGCCTGTCTGCCACGGAGGCATCTTTTCTTGCTTAAAAAATTTGCTTTCTAGATTGCAGACTCCCTTACAACTCGAGCAAAGACTGGAACATATTAAATAAAAGCAGAGCTGAAATTGGATGGAAAGTCTCAGCCACTTAGATTCCAACCTCTCTTTCAGAGGGAGCACGTGGGGAAGGGGCTGGGACGTGCCGATGGGTAATGTAAGGCAAGAAGACTTCCTTACCTTTCTCACACCATTCAAGTTTTAAGCGGGAGTGACATATTTTTTCTTAAGCAGGGCCTGTAACCCCGGATCCATCACTTATGTATGGTGTCCATGGCAACCAGGCAATGGTATGGGATCCCTTCTCACTGGGGAATTCCTTTTATGGCTCATTTCCGAAACCAGCATGGCCAGTACACGAGTCTGCAGTTTCCCAGTTGCCTAGCAACCAGCTCCTATGCTCTAGTCACTGGGAAAAGCAGACAGTTTTTTTTAAAAAAAAGTGTCGTCAGAATCATATGTTACATTCTCTCTACTTTGTCTCTTTAGAATAAAATAATTAGTGTGTGATAAGGATGCGGGAAAGGGCACCCGCTCCCTGTTGTTAATGCCTCCACTGCTCCTGGTGGGCTGTTGCAGGCAGGGAGAGGGAGGGAAATGTTAGCATGCTTTCGGCTGGTAATTAAGCAGCGCGAGCCATCTGCACATTGAAAGCTCTACATTTTTCACGTCTCGTGGGGGCATCAAGTAAGTACAGGGCCAGCAATCTGTGCCGCGTTCCCTCCCCCAAACCAGGAAGCCAGACTCCACCCACAGGTGTCACTGGACCATCTCTCTTTGGCTCATATTCCTGGGGGTGGGGCAGGGGGAGGGGGAGGTGAGAGTATGTTTGTTGGGTTTTTGGTAGAAAGACAAGGAGACTATGGGGTCTCCTTGAGTTACAGCAGTGGTTTGCAACCCAGGGGGTGACTTTGCCCCCCTGGCTACATTTGGCAAGGTCTGCGGACAATTCTGGTTGTCACAACTGGTGGAGGAGCGGGGTGTTACTGATATTTAGTGGGTAGAGAGACCAGGGAGATGGCTAAACATCCTCCAATACAAAGGACAGCCCCCAGCAACAACAGTCTCCTACTCACGATGTCAATATGTTTGAGGTTGAAAAGCCCTGAGTAAGAGGAACCAGAATATCCATCTGTCTTGTTAAAAACCCAGCACTGTAGCTGACTAGGAAAAATGTTGACAAGGTAAAAGGTGGCACTCATCCAAATCATTCAACAGACACAATCCCAACTGGAATTCCGGGTGGCGCATGGCACGGGACTCCTCCCCTCCTGCCAGCGGTTGACTTAGCAAAAGTGTAGAGCAGAGAGCCCTCTGGAGCCTGTGGCGGTGGAGGTAACCCCTGAGGTTGCCTTCCTCGGAGGGAGGAGAGCAGAGAGGGCTGCCCGTCCCCCTTCAGGGAGGTGGCTTTGGCACCAGACAGATTTGGTTTCATATACTGAGTCTCTTGCCTCTGCGCTCTTGGCTCTTAGGTATTCTACATCCGTGGTTGCCAACCGGTGGTCCGCGGCCTACTGGTGGTCTATGAGGTCTGAAAGGTTGGCGACCGCTGTTCTACATAATCTCCCAGAGACTCAGTCTTCACAAGTCCAAAATGGAAATTAAAGTGGGTGTTGTGAGAAAGATGAGACAGATACGCGAAATGCCTGTCTGATTACGCCCTCCCACTCCCCTTCTTGTCTCAGCCCCGGGACCCACATTGTCCCCTCTCTCCTGCGAGGTACATTGTACTTTTGAGGAATAGGAATCAATGCACCGCACCTATAATGACTGAGGCCATTTAACAAGAGCACAGGACAAAAGCACCATTTTTGGAGTTTGGGCTGGTAGTCAGAGGCTGTTTTTAGGCATGAAGGCCAGAGTAGGCCTGGGCTTCAAGTCCCAGCTCCTCCATTTTACTGGCTGTGTGACCTTGAGTAGTTATTTAACCTGAGAGGTTTCTCATCGATGAAATGGGGTCATTATCCTCTCTGATGGTATTGTTGTAAGGATTAGAAATAATGTATGGAAAAGTGCTTAGACTGATGACTGTATAGGCCATCTTACTCCTTGTTTTTAAAGGGGCACACATGGTCTTAACCCCAGATCTTTTCCACTGACACGGAGAGTGAAGCGGAGGCCGGGTGTTAGGAAGACAGCATTGGCCTCCCTATCATTTCCTCTGCAAAACCCAGACTTCCCTCAGTAACCTGGGATAGTGCCAGCCGCCCTGACCTTATGTAAGCAGTTTTGAAGCTATTTCCATTTCCAGCCACTGCTACCTCTTTGTGGGAGGAGGTGATGCGTTCATACATTTAGTAACCAGTTTCCACTTGCTTGAAATGTTGAGAATATCTCAGGATACTGCCTCGTTCTAACCGGTGGGTTTTGGTCCGTATTTACATCATCCATACCTTTCACAGTTCTCTAGACTGGAGCATGCGTCCTTGTCAGCCTCCACCCTGGCCTCCTACAAAGCCCCTCCAGGCCCTCGATCATGTGAAATGCCTGTGAGCTCCGTGCTTTCTCCAGATGCATCAACCAGAACTGCGCACGCCTTACAAAGGTTAAGGTAATGTTTTTGTACTTTTGTTCCTTATTCTTCCTAACAATTTCATTGTTAGGCCGTTGGGGCCCTGAGTCTTGGCTGCGCACTCTTGCAATGATTCCCAAGTCCTTTTTCTGGTCACAACAGCTGGCTCATAGTGGCAGCATCTGGTTTTCCAGTTTTGACTGTTCCCTTCGAGCAGAATTATGGAATCTCACACGGAAGCTGCCACCGCTGGGAAAGATGGCAGGAGGTGTTTACTGGGCATGCGTGAGACCCCCCAGAACGTTGGGCACAGGTGCCTTGTCTGGGAACAAGTGGCCCGAGCTGGAGCCACAGTCACCCCAGAGCTGTGAGCAGCTGGAGACAGGACATCCTGAGGTTTACCAGGAGGCCCAGAAGCACTCAAAGTATGTAGAGGTCAGAGCAGTGGCAAAGAGAGAGTCCGGAGGTCAAGGGGCATCAGGCCACCGAGGGCAGGGCAGGCAGCTTGTCTGGGATGCAGGATGACAGATGGGAGATTCAAAACAGGGCACCATTGGAACCCTGAAACAAGGCAAGGTTTTACCAGGGTGGGAACTGAGCTGCAGGAGAGGAGCCTGGCTGAAAAGGGGGCCCAGCGTCAGCAGCTTAAGGCAGATCCTATCACAATGAAGCAGAGGAAAAACAGGGAGGGAAAGAGGTTGATATCTAATTTGGGGCAAATAATTTTTTTCCTGTTCCTACGGCACTAGTGCAGGTTCCTGGAAGATCAGCTGGCTGGTCAGTTCAGGGATTCTGACTGTGTCCTCCGTGGGTATCACACCTCTGCATGGCCATGACTTTCATAAAGCTCCCACAGGCAGTGCTAATCTCTTGGGCCAAGGAAAACATGTCTGTGATCACAACGTTTGGGAGTTTTGTAAACTACACGTCCCTCCTGGAAATTCACAGTGTACATTCGCATTTGAAAAGCTCTGAAAACTCCTGTGCTATAGAAATCCGTTTGTTTTTCATTCAATGTCTCTCCAACACAGTTGACAACAGGATCCTTTGGTTACGTAAAAGCTATGAACTTCCTGTGGACACACCTTGAGAGACAATGTTCTGGAACATTCCCAGGCCCTTTACAACCTGGCCTGGCCTTGTTTCCCAACTTTACCTTCCTTCATTTCCCTACATTCCAGCCACACTGAACTCTCCCTTGTACGTGCCTATTTCCCATTTCCTTCTTTGTTGTGAAACAGGTGATTCATTATCTGCCCCCAAATGGGAAGAATTCTGAGCCTTCCTCACTGCACCCCCACCATCCATATCTGTCCGTCCTTTAAGGCTCACCTAAAAGGGTCACTTGATCCATCTCTGCCTCAGCCTTCCTGTTACTATAAAAAAAAATCCTTCTCTCTTTTGATCCCTTATGTCACACTATCTGTTATTTTTAGGGCACTTAGCACTTTTGATTTATTTAATATATATTAATATATTTTTCATTGATTTTGGAAAGGAAGGGAGAGGCAGAGAGATAAACATCAATGATGAGAGAAAAGCATTGATTGGCTGCCTCCTGCACGCCCCCTACTGGGGATCAAGCCCACAACCTGGGCATGTGCCCTGACCAGAATCGAACTGTGACCTCCTGGTTTATAGGTCAACCCTCAACCCCTGAGCCACAGGGGCCCAGCAAGGGCACTTAGCACTTTTTAATTTGTGTATGGCTGTTTACGCCTTTCTTATTAGGAGACAGAATCCATGCCTGATTCTGCTGCCCCAGAACACAGCATATTTGTAGGATTGTTCAAGGGAGCAGAAAGTATGATGCTATGACCTCCAAGATTGAAGTTTCTCAGTCCTCAGGCCAGAGATGGCAAACGTCTGGCTCACTTGTTGCCAACCCACATTCTTACCTGTGGCAAACACATTCATCAATCACAATGTGATTCCTCTGGGGCCCAGATGGCAGCTCCCCCCCACCCCCACTCCCCTAACACCTCCCCTCCTCTAGGCTTCTCAACACAGTGCTCCCAATAGCCAGAATCAATAGGTTAAGGTTGGCATGACAGAGGAAATCTAATTGTCACCCCTGATTTGGACTTTTCCACGAAGTGAAAGATAGGAAAATTTAGCAGGCAGAATAGGGGAGCCGTTAATACTTCAGATCAGGGATTGTCCACAACAGAAAAGAGCAATTAGCAAAACTATTCATTATACTTTCATGTTCACGTCTAGTCTCAAGGCTAATTATTTGTATAATTAACCTGTAACAAAATGCAAATAATTGATGAGCCTGATTTCTTGGAATGAAACATGAGTCCTGTGAAATGTAAATAGATGTGAATTACGAACAGCTTTCCTTTACTTAGGCTTTCTAATAAGGCACTGCCTGGAAATTAAAGAAACCATTTAAGTTTAATGCCGTTTACATTTTTAAAACCCCTCAACAAAATAAAACAATATGATATGTATTTAAATGCATAGAAAAAGCACAGATTTTTAAAATTCTCACTCTACCACTGTCTAGCTGTGGACCTTGGGCAAGTTACTAATCTCACTTTACTCGTGTTCCTTATAAGCCTCAGTTTCGGCTTTTATAAAATAGGTATAATAGCAGCCCCTCGTTCACAGGATTGAGAATTAAGTAAGTGCTAACTCATCTGCAAAGAGTACATAATGAATGTAAGCCATTGTTTTTACACTTTTATATTGCTTAGATTTTTTTCTTATGTGAGAAAGTGAGGGAGAGGGGATGTATATGGATGTCTCTGCTGTAACACCATCTATGTGTCCCTGAAATACTTTTATGGTCTACAAAACAGCCCGCTGAAAATAGCTGGCTGCTGGGGGAAGAAAATAGGGTTGGGGCAGACCACTCCAAACCTATACAACTTTGTAACCAGGGCCCTAGCAAAAACAATGTCAAAACTAAAATATCAGCCGAAACCGGTTTGGCTCAGTGGATAGAGCGTCGGCCTGCGGACTGAAAGGTCCAAGGTTCGATTCCGGTCAAGGGCATGTACCTGGGTTGCGGGCACATCCCCAGTAGGAGATGTGCAGGAGGCAGCTGGTCGATGTTTCTCTCTCATCGATGTTTCTAACTCTCTATCTCTCTCCCTTCCTCTCTGTAAAAAATCAATAAAATATATTAAAAAACAACAACAACAACAACAAAAAACTAAAATATCAGCCCCACTAAACCTTACGTTACACAAACATGTGCATGCTGTATCCCAACCTTGAACCCTCAGGCTCCTGGGCCTTTTTTTTGATATAAAAGTCCTGGGGTACATTCATTCTAACGACCTTTTTCATCAAAATTAAACATCCCATTTAAGGAGTAGTGTTCTTCACTACTCTGTCATTCTAGTTTAACGGGAAATGTCTTTGCAGCTGCTTCATCTGCAAAAAGCTGGACATGAGGGTAACACGGTGATTCTTAAAAGTCACTAAGTTCGTCACTTTCTGTGGCTAAAGAAGGAAGCTGTGTGTATTCTCAGCTTTTCCTTCAGGCCTTCAGAGAATGCTAAGGTTTCCTCTTTTTGAAAGAGGTAACTGCTGTGAGAAAGCTTGCCTCTGGTTGTTTCAAAACATTAACATGCTAGGAAAAATATTGCGTAGGAACCGATATGGCTTCCATGTTCTACCAATTCCCCATGTACCCATGGCATGTGAGGTCATCCATAGTTAAGAAGCACATGTTGTAGCAAAACAGTTTGTATTGCATATCTCCTACCAGTTGCTGTGGTAGGAGCTAAATATAAACCATGTGATTTATATCTGCCCATTAATCTATGTAGTAGCTTTCCTTATCTCTGATAAGTCTCAGGGGCATTGAATAACTTGCCTGAGGTCACAGATTTTTAAGTAGCAAAGCCAGGGTTCCTAGCTGGAATCCAACTAACGGCAAAACTCATGCTTTTAGAGACCTCGCTAATCCCTTAAATGTGGATGGAGGCAGGAAAGAAGACAGACACACTGGCTGTGGTGATGAGTGAAAGCCTGATTTCCAACTCCGCAAGTCACTAACATTTCATCTAATTTAATCCTCACAACAATCTTTGCCAGCACTTCAGAGATGAAGAAACTGAAGCTCAGGATATAAACCTAGCCCTCGCTGGTTCCTAAACTGGGGTGTTTCTCCCTACATCCTATTTATGTTTGTCTCTGAGTAAAGACACCATCCCTTACTATCACAATGAGCCTGTCTGCTAGTTTTTAAAAAGTTATGTGACTTGAGCATCGTCATTCACCCATTGTCTCATGTGATGAATTTCACTGTGTCTATTTACTTCATCAGGAAGCACAAAGAGTCCCAAACAAGATAAATTCAAAGAGGCCCCCACCAAGACACACGATAATTAAAATGCCAAAGGTTAACGATAAAGAGAGAATCTTAAAGGCAGCAAGAGAAAAGCAGTTAGTTACCTACAAGGGAGCTCCCACAAGACTGTGATCTGCTTATTCAAAAGAAACTTTGCAACCAGAAGGGAGTGACATGAAATATTCAAAGTGATGAATAGCAAAAAATTAAACCAAGATCACCTAAACAAGGCTGTCATTTAGAATCAAAGGAGAGATAGTTTCCCGGGGGGGGTGGGGGGGGGGGAGACACTGAGTTAAGCAGTATTCTACCAGTATTATAAAAAATGATAAAGGGACTTCTTTAAGTAGAAAAGAAATGATAAAATAATATGAATCAGAAAATATTGGAAAAGAAAAAAATTCTCATTAACAAAGGTAATAACTTAGTAAAAACTGGATCCATCAACTATAAAGCTAATACAAAGGATAAAGGCAAAAGTAGGAAGATCATGTGTAATCATAACAGTCCAGTACACACACACACACACACACACATACACAAAATCCATTAAAAAAATAACAGATAAATGTGGAGGGGTGAGTAAAAATTGTAATGGTTTTAGAAAGTGTTGGAACTTAAACAACCATCAACTTAAAATAGACTGCTATAAACATAGTTTTGTGTATAGGAAGCACATGGTAACCACAAACAAAAAACCTACAAAAGGCATACAAGAAATAGAGAAAGGAATCCAAACACAACTCTACAGAAAGTCATCAGCATACCAGAAAAGAGAGCAAGAGCATAAGAAAGGGAAAGAGTAATATAAAAATGATCAGAAAACAATAAATTGAAATAACTACATATCTATCAGTAATTACTTTAAATGTAGAAGGAAGGAAATAAAGATCAGAGTGGAAATAAAAGATATAGAGTCTAAAAAAAAAACCACAATAGAAAAGATCAATGAAACCAAGAGCTGGTTCTTTTAAAAAATAAACAAAATTGATAAACCTTTAGCCAGACTCATCAAGAAAAAAAAGAGAGCCCAAATAAATAAAATCAAAATGAAAGGAAATGACAACTAGCACTACAGAAATATAAGGGGTTATAAGAAAATACTATGAACAATTATGGTATAGCCAATTAATTGGACAACCTAGAAAAAATAGATAAATTCCTAGAAGTATACAGTCTCCCAAGGCTGAATCAGGAAAAATAGACCAATAATTTCTAACAAAATCAAACTCTAAATCAAAAACTCCCACAAACTAAAGCCCTGGACCAGATGGCTTCACAGGTGAATTTTGCCAAACATTCAAAGAAGAATTAATACTTACCCTTTGCAAACTATTCCAAAAAAGTAAAGTGGAGGGAAAGCTTCCAAACTCATTTTACAAGGCCAGCATTACCCTGATACCCAAGACAGAAAATGAGACTACGAGATAAGAAAACCACAGGCCAATATTCCTGTGAACACAAATGCAAAAGTTCACAATAAAATATGAGCAAACCAAATTCAGCAGCATATTAAAGGGAATCATTCACAATGACCAAGTGGGATTCTCTCTGGGATACAAGGATGGTTCAACATATGCAAATCAATGTGATGCATCACATTAATATAGTTAAAGAGAAAATTATCATGATCATCTCAATAGAGGTAGAAAAAAACATTTGACAGAAATCAGCATCCATTCACGATAAAGACTCTTAACAAATTAGGTATTGAAAGAATGCACCTCAACATAATAACATCTATTAGATATGACAAGCCTACAGCTAATATCATAGTCAATGGTGAAAGATTGAAAGCTTTCCCTCTAAGATCGGGAATAAGACAAGGGTGCCCATTCTCACCACTCCTATTCAACATTGTACTGGAAAGTCCTAGCCAGAGTTAATAAAGCTATTAACCTGCATGCATTTTTTTTTCAAAAGAACAACTTAAGCTTACTTTTGCCCCACCCTGTATATGATCAATTAATTTATGACAAAATAGCCAAAAATATACAATGGGGAAAGGACAGTTTCCTCAAAAGATGGTGCAGGGAAACTGGACAGTTAAAGAATGAAATTGGACCACTATCTTGCACCATACACAAAAATTAACTCAAAATGAGTTAAAGACTTAAACATAAGACATGAACCATAACACTCTTAAAGCAGGTGGTAAGCTTCTTTGACATCAGTATCAGTGATAAAAATTCTACTGGATTTGGCAACAAAAGCAAAAATCAACAAGTGGGACTACATCAAACTAAAAAGTGTCTGCACAGTAAAGAAAACCAACAAAATGAAAAGCAACCTACAGAATGGAAAAATATTTTTACAGATCATGTCTCCAACAGTTTACTATTCAAAGTATATAAAGAACTCATACAACTCTTTAGCAAAAGAAAAAACACACACAATTTGATTAAAAAGTGGAGAAAGGCCCTAACCGGTTTGGCTCAGTGGATAGGGCGTCGGCCTGCGGACTCAAAGGTCCAGGTTCGATTCCGGTCAAGGGCATGTACCTTGGTTTCGGGCACATACCCAGTAGGGACTGTGCAGGAGGCAGCTGATCAATGTTTCTCTCTCGTCGATGTTTCTAACTCTCTATAAAAAAATCAATAAAATATATTTTTTTAAAAAAGTGGACAGAGGATCTAATAGACATTTCACCAGGGAAGACATAAAGATGACCAACAGGTTCATGAAAAAGTGCTCAATATCTCTAATTATGGAAACGCAAATGAAAACCACAATGAGTTATCACCTCACACCTGTTAGAATGACCATCATCAAAGACAAAAAATTAGTGTTGGCGAAGATGTGGAGAAAAGGGAACACTGTGCACTGCTCATGGAAATGTATTTTGGTGCAGCCACGATGGAAAACAGTATGGAGGTTCCTCAAAAAATTAAAAATAGAGCTACCATATGATCCAGTAATTCCACTGCTGGGTATTCATCCCAAGAAAAGGAAACCATTAACTAGAAATGGCATATGCACCCCCCATGTTCATTGCAGCACTATTTATAATAGCCAAGATGTGGAAACAACGTGTCCATCGATGTGTAACACCACATTTTGAGTAACAAAGGAATAATAGAATGAAGAGTGTAAGCTTTGAAATCTGGCAGAACTGAGTCTGAATGCTGATTTACACTTATTAATTGATATCTTCAACAAAAAAGTTAATTTTTCTTAGCGATTTCTTATTAATAAAACACTGTGTATTAAATAAAAAATAATAGAAACGATTTTATGAAATAATACTGCCTGGAACTTAGTAAGTACTTACTACATATTTGTTCTCTTCCTCATAACTCAGAATAACTGACCTACAGAATACTGACTCGGTACTAGACTCAAACCAAAGATCTAGAGTTTTTGTCTATGGTCTAATCACTGATACCTTACCTTGAATCTTCTCAAACTGTTCCATAGCAATGTTCTTCAGTGATCTATGATTAAATAAATTTGGGAAACACCCCTATAGTTTATTTCCCTTAGAGATTCATAATGCACATGAACATTTTTAAAACTATGCATTAAGAAATATGTATAATTTTAAGATATTGTATTTTTCATTTGTAGAATTTCCATTTTTTAGTAGTTTCTATTTTTCTGCTGAGATTTTATATGTTTACAGCCATTGCGAGCATATTTTCTTTGACCTCATTGAGTTAGTTATAATGGCTGTTTTAAAATTCTTGTCTGCTAATACCATTATCTGAGTCAACTAGGGGGTGTCTGTGTTAATGATCGTTTCTCTTAAATGGGAGTCACACTTTCCTACTTTGTATTTGGAATAATTTTGGGTTGCACCCTGGATATTGCAAATGATACATTATAGAAACTCTCAATTCTACTATATTCCTTTAAAGGGTTTTCAGTTTTTGTTTCAGCGGAAAGACAACACAGCTGAATTCAATCTGCAAAATCTATGTTCCCTGAGAAGGGCATCAACTGAAGTCTCAGCTTATTTTTTTCAGTCTTTGCCGGGCTACTTGGCGTCGGTCCCATGCATGCTTGGTTCAGATATCAGACAAAGACCTGAGCAGAGTTTAACATAGAATGTGGGCCTGCCCTTTTCTGATTCTCTCCTTTCTGAAATGCCTTCCATTTCCAGCTGCTGTGGTCATCCAGAATTCTAGTTCTTCAAGTCAATCTTACTGAGTTTCTATTTGCATTTTAGCCGTATTGCCTGGCATAGCTCTCTGTAGGGCCTGCTCTACAAAAAGGCCAAAAGCTATAAAAATGGGAAGATCATCCAATGCCATTACCATCATAGAGTTGGCTCACATTCAGAGTCTGCCTGCTTTTGATCATCCTCCAGTGCTATCAAGTAGTTGTTTATATTTTTTGAGAATTACATTTTCTCAAGAATTTCGTTTTCATCTGCAGAAATGTTGGTCTGACATGAGCTACTGGGCCATTACCAAAACCGAAACCTGTGTAATATTCTTTTATTTAAAAAAATATTTTTATTGATTTCAGAGAGGAAGGGAGAGGGAGAGATAGAAACATCAATAATGAGAGAGACACATCGATTGGTTGCCCCCTGCATGTGCCCCAACCAGGGCCGGGGATTGAGCCTGCAACCAAGGTATGTGCCCTTGACTGAAATTGAACCTGGGACCCTTCAGTCCACAGGTGGCTCTGTCCACTGAGCCAAACTGGCTAGGGCCTGTGTAATATTCTTTAATCTAGCATTCCCTAAGGAGAGTCTTCATTTGGTAGAACCGTATTATTAGTATATCACAGACCTTAGTATTTCAAAGAACTCATTTTGGGAAATGCTATTCTAAGATTTGTATCCCGAGAGACCTAAAAAAATGGTAATAAAACAGAGATTAGATAGTTAAAAAGCAAAATGGGTTTTGAGGAGGAAATGATGGAAATAAATGTAAGAAATGCATTAAAATGCAATCCTTCCCTTAATACCCTCTAAGTAACATTCTATGGGGAAGAGTGGTGATTTTCTATGACATTGCTCCCAGAAATGAGGGATGTACTCCAAATTCCTCAATTCCTTTTTAACTATTAGGCAGGTGAGATCCACATATTTTTCTCAGTTCTTGAACCTATTTATATTGTCACTATTATCTAAATTCACAATAGTTAAATTAAAAAAACAAAATTTTTGTTCAGAAAATTAAGATCTATGATTTTGTGTTTTATAAAACAATATTTATTTATTTTTAGAGAAAATGGAAAGGAGAGAGAAAGAAACATCAATGTTAGAGCTAAATATCAATAGGCTACCTCCTGCATGCCCCCCACTTGCACGCCCCACACCAAGGATTGAGCCCACAACCTGGGCATGTGCCCTGACCAGAAACTGAACCGGCAACCTTTTGGTACATGGGACGATGCCCAACCAACTGAGCCACACCAGCCAGAGCCATAATTTTGTTTTGTTTAAAGTCCTCAGGCGCAAAGTTTGAGAGCAGGCTATACAAAGAAGTAAATAATACCAAATACCATACAGAATCCACAACACAAAAAGGCTCGAATAACAACTGTTTTTTCTTCCCTCTCATTTTATTAGAAAAGGTAATTAAGTGAATAATTTGATATTACAATATGACAGAGGATCAGTATAGATTCAGCCTAACCTACACCTGTTTCATTCTTTAACTACAATGGATGTAAAAGTAATAAGATAAAATTAAGCTATGATAGTTATTGTTTAGAAAAATAAAATCTCAAGTAAAGTGCCTCTCTGATCATAATCGAAGATTATTTACATTATGGTTTTACTGTCAAGTACATTTTATTGTATTCTCTCTCTCTGAAAATTGGTGAACTGTGTGCCATAATGGAATATAGAAGGAGTTCAAGCTTAGGTTTAATAATTCTTCACCAGTGTTTTGAAAATTAAATTAGATAGCATTTATGAAGTATGTACTGAATATAAAGGACCAAACAGAATGTCTGATACTCATTAAATGTTGGTTTTCCACTCCTATCTGTTTTTCTGGGACTGCAAAAAAGAATTCTTTGATAGCAAACATGGGCAGAAACGTTTTATTATTTTTTAAATTCAGACAGGCAGAGGAGTGAAAGAAATGTGCCTTTCGGTTGATAGACTCCTATCCCAAACTGAACCGGAATTTCAAAAGAGCTGAGCCTGAACTTGTAACACTTTAAACCCAGTTCCCTATGTACTTCAGGAGAATTGTCTTCCCGTTGCTTACACCTGTATTGTCAAACTGTCAAAAGAGCAACTTCCTACTTAAGTTATATTTATGCATGCAAATGAAGTGCTTTATATTAAATTAACATTGGTTGCATTAGATGGAATCTTTCAGAGGAAATAAATCATTCATTAGCGCAGTGAGGAAGTTGACCTTCTGGGCACCTTCCTGAGAGTGATGTTTCATTAGCGCCCGATCAGCTTCACGGCGATGTGAGGTCTGGAGACCCTGATGGTATCTCTCATATCCACCCTCCATCCGGCTAGAAAGCCTCGGTCCTAACACCTGGACGGTGGCTTCCTTTTGTCTGCATTCTGTGTCCCTGTTACATAGACCAGTGCATCTGAGAGAAGACCAGTAAGAAGGCAGGAGCCAGGAACTGTCTCCAATCTAAGCATCCCGTAGGAAAACAAAGCTGTCCTCTCTGGTCCATTGTGAAAGAGGTCATTTGGCACTCATCCCACAAGTGGAACATAAATTTTTAAAATGGGAAAAGTGGAGTGAGACGGGGAGGGAGACGTTGATTTGCAGAAATTACCAGGCAGGAGGTTAGACCCTGTGATTAGATTTAGGTACACAAACTTTCCCAGGGTTGCTAGAGAAGAAATCACCTGCTGGCCCCATTCTGCTTGCTGGATTGGGAAAGAACCCAAGACCTCATTTTTTTTTTTTTTTTTTTTTTCCCAGTTACATGTGTCAGAACCAGAGGAAACGGATGATAACCCATTGTCTGGGTGCTTTTGTGAGCACCTCTGTTCTCCTGTGCTGGGCTATGCAATTACCAGAGCCCTTAAGAATGCTTATTATCAATGGGAGTAATTTCACATCCCACCCCTTTAGTGAAAAGATGCGAAAATTGATCTTCATTCTGCGGTGAGATCGGAACCAGAACAGAGGGAACCCAGGCCTTGGAAGTAAATGTATGCCCATCGTTGTTTTCATTATGTATTGTTAGCCCAGCCTCCAGGGAAATGAACTCTAGTCCCGCTGTCTTTCTGTAAACGTTCAGATGTGTTCCCAGCCTGGTGAAGTAGGCTGTCAGTTCCATTTATTGTTAAATCTTTGTAGTGACTGTCAAGAAAGGTGTTGGCAGCCCCAAAGAATATAGTTCTCTGTGTTACCCACAGACAGGGGACAAAATAACTTGACACTTACTCCCAAAGAGGAACTTGTCCTTCAAATTCAGAGTATTGTGGGTTTTTCTTTTTTTTCTTATGGGCTTTTTTTTTTTTCTTTAATGGTTTCAAAGGTCTCCTCAAAAGGGCAGCAAAAATTAGCCTTCAATAGTATTTCTTGGACTGCTTTTAACAATGGCAATAAGGCCAAAGCTTCTAGTCTTGACAAAAGTGGTTTCTTACCCGTTGTTTTCATCCTGCCAGAATAAGCAAGAAACTTAAATATGTGCTTTTGTTATAGCTAAAGACCATGTTTTAGCTCCTGCAAGGACAGAATAGTATGCAAACTCGGTTATGTGTCTCTTCAGTTCTCTGCTCCTAAGGCAAAAAGTAGGTGTGTTTGTCTGTGTTTTAGATAGGACTTCTGCTTTCATTAGCACAATTAACATATCAACAATAACTTGTATTACCATAAATTTTGTATTTCACTGCAAGGAATCAGACTTATTTACTAAGAGCTGCAATCCAGATGAAAATCTTTATCTTAAAAATTTACCTTGGAACCCTGGCCAGTGGACTCAGTGGTTAGAGCACCGGCCTGTGCACCAAAGGGTCTCAGGCTCAATTCCTGGATTTCTGGTCAAGGGCACACACCTGGGTTGCAGATTCAATCCCGGCTCTGGTCAGGGTGCACGTAGAAGGCAGTCAGTAGATTTGTCTTTCTCACATCGATGTCTCTCTCTCTCCCACCCCCCCCTTCCTTCCTCCCTCCCACTCTCTCTAAAAAGCAATGGAAAAAATATCCTCAGGTGAGGATTAACAAACAAACAATATGATGCAGAAAAAGCCATAGTGTAGTGGTCACTGATTAGTGCCCTCACACATTAGCACAAGTATTACAGCAGGTTATAGAAAGGGGGAAGGAAGAATAAGTGAAAGGAGAAAAAGCTTTAACTGACTATTCCCAGGCACTTTGTTGGACTATAGCAATCAACAATCACAACGATTCCATGAACTAAATATTATGGAGGAAACTGAACTCGAATAGGAAAAGGGAAATGAGAACTCCACAGTCTTATTCCAGAGACAAAAATACCTTTAAAAGTGCTATGCAGAACAGTTTCTTTAAAGAAGAGGAACCTACCCTGGCTGGTGTTGCTCAGTGGTAGAGCCTTGTATTCCCCATCGAAGGGTCGAGGATTCCATTTCCGGTCAAGGGCATATACCTGGGTTGCAACCAATCAATGTGTCTCTCTCTCATTGATGTTTCTCTCTCTCTCTCACTCACTCTATCTCTCTCTCTTCCTCCCTCCCTTCTCCCCTACCTTCCACTCTCCCCAAAAAACGTCAATGGGAAAAATATCCTCAGGAGAGGATTAACGAAGAAGGAGGGGGAGGGAGAGCGGGAGGAACAACATTTTGTGGTTTTTGCATTGGGGTTGGGATCCTACCTTCACCTTCTGTTCCTGAAAATCAAACTCTCTTCTTCAACATCATGGGATTATCCCAGTCTGTTCTGATGACGATGGCATGCAGCCCTGGTATAGTCCTCTCTCTTTTGAGCCCAGAAATCTGTCACGAGTTTCTGTTCTAACATCTCATGGATTTGGTTTTTCAAAGGTTAGATTGTCCACCATCAGGAAGGTAGGGATAAGGAAGCAGAGAAGAGTGATGTCTGTGCAGAGAGTGATATTAAGTGGAAAGCAGAGGATCCAAGAAGACCTGGGAGCAAACCTATGTGAGAAGGAAGAGGGGGAAACAGGTAGTTGGGATATGAAACAGCAAAGAGCGTAAGCTCCTCATGGGAGGCTCAGGTTGGGGAGGGGCTGGGGAAATCAGGAGTAGACATGTTCAGACCCCATGCTGATCTGAACAGTCAGAGGTGCAGTGAAGTACATATAAGGCCTCACCCCTGTGTCTAGGAGATACATGACAATGTGCTGGGGGAACTAGGAAGTCTCGGGATAAACAAGGCACTTTTTCTGGAATATCTATTTTACTAAACAATTTAGAAATCTTTCAATTGCAAATGAACTAGCCTAAGCCAACTCACCTACCCCACCCGCTTTTTGGAGGGTTCGCTTGGCTGGAAAGTCCCCAAAGCCTCAGGTATGGGTGGAGACAGGTGCTCTAAGTATGATGTCAGAGCTCTAGCTCTCTTTCCGGCCTGCCGCTCTGCTTGGCCTTATTCTGAGTGCGGGTTCTCTCCCAGTTGAAGTTGATTGCTGGCCACTCCAGATCCTCGTTTACCTGGCTTAGCCACCCACGGGAAGAAAAAGAACTTCTTTGTCCTCCTATCCATACACCTATTAACAAAAGAAACTGCCGTCGGGCCTTGAGACACGTGCCAGTGGGGTACCACGATTGGCCTGGCTCATGTCAGCAGCATGGCCAGGGATCAGAGCCATTATCAATGACAGCCGATGGCACTCATGCAGCAGGGGACTGCGATCCCTTTGGCAGACAGAAACATCATGTCCATAGCCCTCGATGTTCAGTAATTGAAAACGTCTTTATATTCAAATAAACCCACGTTGGGCTATGAGCAGGTTTGGGGTACTTGGTTTACCTTTTTCTGCTGATAATGGAGCTTTGGTGAAAAACTTGGAGCAGCACTGATCAACAATATACATGGCTTTTTAAACCTAGAGCTACTGAGTGGAGTTAGGTGTGGAGGTACTTACCACACTGGTTGGTTGTGCCTTTCAGAGGGAAGCCTGGCATTGTATTTGCAGATGTTGTAAAACCAAAGGGCTTGTAGTTCAATGTCGTGGACAGCATCAATCTCTTTGCTCCATGAACTAGACGGCCTGAATTATCCATCTGTGGGCAGCTACAGTAAGAGCCAGCCATGGGTGTTGCCACCCATCTTCACCTTGGTGGCATGGACACCCTGGAAAGTGATATGAGGCTACGAGAAAGGACTGAAGAGGCCATGGGAGAACGTGCAGAGTATAAAGGGAAACTGGTCGGCACACATGGACTCCCACTGCTGCCATCCCACCTGCTTAACCTGCCCAGCGCCCAGCCTACCATGGTTTCACGTGCTCCCCAAGTTGAGGTAGAACCAGAGCAGATGCTGTCAGGGCCCTACTCTTATCCCTTTGCCTTAGTTCTTCAACTGCAGGGCTACCAGACTTCCAGTGGCCAGCATCTGCCTTTCCTGGGGGTGCTCTCTGGCCGCTGCTGGCGTGGCTGGCTGGAAGTGGCTGGATGTGATTCCCCTGAGGAAGCCCTTAGCCAATAACTGGCAGGAGCTGAAGAAATAGCCCAGCTTCCCAGCCCTTGAGTGGGCTTACTCTGAGGCCTGTTCTACATCGGCTCTCAGGCTGGCCCAGTGGGATTAAGCGCCAGTTGCTCATAGTAGCTGGCTCGGTAACACATCCTTCATTGTCTGCTTCTCCTTCCTTGCATCACCCACTCCCACACTTACACTGCTTACATAAACTACTTGCTCTTGAATCCTTACCTCAGCGTCAGCTTCTGGAGGAACCCAAGCCAAGAGGGAGATGGATAAAGTCTCAGGATCGTTCCTTAAACTAGGGAAGGCTTTCTGTGCTTTTGAATAGGAATGATGGGCCCGTTATGCAAATAGCCACTAATGTCGCTATAGATTCATTTGGTTATTAACCCTTATGATATTAGCAATATCCTAAGGTTATGGAACTACCTGGGGAGTCTATATGTTCCTATAACACCTTTATTGGTTAGTTGTTGTTGCATAACAAGTGACCCATAATGATAATCCCTTATTATTACAATTCATGCATCTAGAGATTGATTAGGGTTGGCTGATCTAAATGGGCTCATCCATGCATGTCTCTATAGAGACTTTGGTGGTGAATATAGGCATAATAGACCCACCAAAGGATAGTTCTTTAAACTAGGGAAGGCTTTATTTGAAAGCTCCATCTTGGCTTAGGTTCCTCCAGAAGAGCTGGGGCTCTCTTGTAGACAGAGCTTAGCAGGGCAACTCTCTCTGCTCCACGTGTCCTTCCTACTGTCCTGGGACCAGCCAGCCAGCCTGGGCACATTCTTCTCTTGGCAATGGCAGAGGTATAAGAGTAACATGTTCAATTGAGCAAGTGCTTTCATAAGCCTCTATTTGCATCATACATGTGACTGTTCCTTTGACCCAAGTAAATCAGATGACCAAACTCAAGGGGAGTCAAGGGGTAGGAAAACCTACTCTTCACCTTTAGGGGGGAGATCTTCAAAGTCACATGACAAGGGTGTGGAGAGAGGGAGGGATGAGGAATTGAGACTAAATCTATTCGACACCTATACACTTGTCCTCATAAGTCTCTATCTTTCTACTTGTCTGCCCCCTGGGGGAGTTCTGCAGGGAACACTTGGCTGTCATCAATTTTGTAACTTTTGGAAATTACATTCTGACTTGCCTCTTTTTCTTAGGGCTTTCATATTTTTTTCTCTTCTACAACAAACAACCTATTTTTATAATCTAAAACAGATCCAATAAAGGTGCCCATCTGAACTTGTCTTAGTACTGAACTAATGAATTTGAAGTGAAATGTATACTTCAATAGCTGAAGCATGAAGGACTAACCGATTAGCAACCAAAATAGTGCTTCAAGACAACACACAAATTTCCAGAAGCGTTTCATTGGAGGAATCCTTTTCACGATCATTCAGACCGCCTTACTTCTTAAACTTGACACAGACTATCCTCATTCCTTCCCCAGACATGGGGCAATGGCCGTGAGATGGAAACACCTATTGTCAATAGTCATGCTAGTGCTTTTTTGTATTCTCTGTCCATCAGCGATGTTGAAAAAAAAAAAAAAAGATTTATGACTCATTGTTTTCTCAAGGATGCTGCTTCCTCTGCAGTTTTTCAAGTTGTTTTTGGATAAGATTTTATTCTTGTTTATACACTGACTGCTGAAGTTCTTTTTATATCCCAGGTTTGTATATTTACGGGCCCATCAGCAAACTGCTTAAGACTTTTTTCTGCCCTTCAGTTGTCTTTGGTGCTTTGAAACTGACTTGATACACAGAAGAAAAAGAAAATGGACCTAGATTCAGCCAGTGCCATTAAAAACAATCATATTGTTTGACCCATCTTTCTGATGATAACCTTTTATGATAGGTCTGTTTCCTTAGATCTGCCTTTTGGGATTGCCTCTAGGCCATTTCTGAAGTGGTAGGTTCTCCAGGGAATTGTCCCATTATCTGTGGGAGCACAGGAAGGAATTTTACAGTAATTCAGCTACAGTGAAACATTTGCCTTGAGGCTGGAATCAAAAATAGCAGCTGGAAGGACATTTGGATGTGGGGGGGGGGGGCAGTGGGGGGGGTGCAGTTTGTGGGAGTACAGGGGAGGTGGAGAGGGAGAGCTTTTCACATTTGGACGAAAACACTAGGTACAAGGCAAAACGGAGACAGGGCTGGCATCTCCTACCCTTGAAACTATCCCAATCTCCATTCTCCTCGGGCTTGGCTCTCAAAGCTGGTGATTTCAGTGCCGAGAGTGCTGGCCAGGGTCAGTGCACTGCTCTCAGCAATGAACAGTGACAACCCAGATTCCTGGACGGTGCCCAGCAGCCTCTGTTTGCATCGTCCATGTGAATGTTCCGGCCTCTCTTCCACCAAGAGGCACAGCAAATCTGCCGCTCCTCCCCCAGCAAGTCAGCAGCCAAAATGTAGACCAGTTTCCTGGAGTCCCTGGAAATTGAATGACTAATTTCAGCCCTCGGAAAACTTGGAAAAGAGATGCTCAACCTGTACCAATGAGCGGCATTGCAACAAAGCAGACAAGTTACAGAAGGCTTGGGCATGAGCCTAAGAGAAAGAAACAAAGGAGTGTCAACTAGGAATAGAAACATCTACATAATCATGATATAAGACACCGTGGCAGCTCGTCTGCAAAGATGGCCCCCAGTAAACCATGCATCTCAGAACTAGTATTTATGCCTTTGTGAAACTTTCAACTTCCTCCCTTGAACGGGCTGCCTCGCGACGTACTTGTGACTATTAGGAGATGGCTTCAATGACGCTGTGGGACTTAATGAGGCTAGGTCTTGCAGCTTCTACCTGGGTCTCTTAGATACAAGGAGACACTTCCCGGGAACACTCTCTCTAGAACTAAGCCACATGGAGAGCCCAGGCCACGTGTTCTCGCTCTAGTGGACAGCCCAGCTGTGCTCCCCATCGACAGCCAACACCAATTGTCACTTCAGATGACTCCAGCCCCAGCTACCATTTGACTGCAACTATATGAGACATCCCAAGAAAAACTGCCCAGCTGGGACCACTGAACATGCAGAACATGAGAAATAATAAGTTGTTGTTTTAAGCCACTATATTCAGCGGTTTGTAATCCAGCAGTAGGTAACCAGAACAGAAATTATACTAGTAGATATGGACATAAACATTTACAATAGGTTGAACGGCTTATTTGTTCACTTATTCATTTACTCAGCAAATAAGTATTGAGTATACACATGTGACACTGTGCTAGTTTCTGAGAATACACTGTTGAACAAATTCATTACGGTCCCTGCCTCCAAGCAGCTTTCAGTCTATTGGGGGGGCTGGGGGAGGGGCGGGGATGATGATAAACACGCAAACAAATAATTCAAACTTAGAAATTATGTTGTTTTCTGATTTTAAAAAGCCACATGGTGCTATGTCAGAATAAGACAGGGGGACCCAGCCTAGCCTGGGCAATCAGAAAAGGTCCCTCTGAGGAGGTGATTTTTAAGAGGATATCTGCACTATGAGAAGGAGCCAGCCGTATTAGGGGTAGGAAGTGCAAAGAGCTTTCTAGAATAAGAGAATAGGGCCCTAAGGTGGGAAGGAGCTTGGGTATTGGAAGAACTGAGAGAAAGCCAACGTGGTTGGGCTGTTAGAATCTATCAGAGAGAGGCTTGAGGGAGCCCTGGCCTCAACAGGCAGGCCATGGCATAAGCCACGCAAGAGTTTAGATTTTTCTCCTAAATACAATGGGAAAACATTAAAGGCTTTTAAACCGAGTGACAAGATCCAATTTACATTTTAAAAAGGTCACTCAGGCAGCCTGGTGGGTGATGGATTGGAAGGGGTTGGGAGGGGAATCGGGAAGGCCATCCTCCAGGTGAGACGATGGAGGCCAGTCGGAGCTCTAAGAGGCGCCATGCACCTGCTCCCCGCTGTGTCACTGGGGACCACTCTCCTCAAGTAGCCCCGGCAGCATTTGTTCTAAGGCTGGGCGATCTACGGAGTGTATTTCTGATGGATGACGAATGCCACAGGCCCATACCTTCACCTCCAGAGAATCTCTTAAATTGTTCCACTGCTGCAAATGCCACCCTTATTCTGGCTTGATGGAGGAGCAACGCTTACAGCTAACCCACCCCAGCCCTTACCCAAGCTGCCTCCCCTCACCCACCTCTCCAGAACACCCTCATTTTACACAGGGTACCACTCCAGGCCAAGCTGTGGGTGTGGGGCAGTAGGAACATCACCACACCCCACCCCTACCCCCAAGCCCAGCAACAAATGCTGCATCTTGGGACACTTGATGTCTGAAGTGCCAGCCCATCTGGTTGACCAGATTTACTGCCTGGATGAAGCCGTCTTTCCTGACCAAGTTGGCCATTGTTACCAGCAGATAGTGGGGCCTTGTGCTGTTATGAAATTAGTTGTGAATAAAAGGGATCCAGAGTAGCTAAAGCCTGCAGTCCCCACAGGCTAGAGAAAACCTGTCAATAGTAATTATTCTCCAGGATTGTCATTACAAAGGTATTTAGCTCTGCATGTTCAGCTTCCCTCTGACTTGCTCAGGATTTACAGGCTATACTTTCATAGAAACTGCCAGCCCCATTTCTGACAAAAATTTTCTGCATATACATAGCCAAGTGTCTGTGGCAGTTCAGGAGCTGAACTGAGCCTTCTGGCCAATAGATCCCACCACCTGTCCTCAACCCTTCCCACAAGGCTGCTCCCCAGGTTTCCCAGCTCCCCCGGGACCATCTATCGCTGCCTGCCGGAAGTCTGGGAGGCTGACCCTCTCCCTCCCTCTTTCTCTCCACTACCACTCACTGATTATCTCTCCAAACCATGCTTTTCTCCCTCTGCCCACTGCTGCCTTAGTTCATGATCCTACGGCAGCATCCTCTTCAGTTTTTGCATCCAGACTCCTCCCATCTACTTTCTGCAGCCTCGTTCTTAACTCCCGTTTTCATGACTCCCTGCTTCCATCTCACCCTCTGTGCATCAGCTATACCAATCCATTGCTGGTCCCTCAAGTAGGCTTTCTCCCAACTCTGGGCCTTTCCATAACCAAGGAGTCCCTAAACCAGGATCTGCGGGTCTGCTCCCTGTTTTGTAAATAAAGTTCTGTGGGAAAATATCCACACCCATTCATTTATGTATTGTCTACAACACATACAGCAGTTAACATACAATACTTAACAGCAGAGTTGTTAGTTGCAACAAAGACTGTATGTGCTGAAAAGCCTCAAATATTTACATCTGGCCCTTCATTTAAAAAACAAAAACAAAAAAAACTTTGCTGTCCCTGTCATATTCTAGTTTTTCTGCCTGACACTCTCCTATTCTTAATTATTTTCTTCACTTCCACCCCTTCTCTCCCTTTACCTGGTTAATGACTTACCCTTTAGCTCCTTGCCTAGAAATAACTTCCTCCAGAAAGTCCTCCCTAATCACCCACATTCCTTGTATATCTTTCCGTAGCACTTTCCTGTTGTGTCACAACAATAATCACAGTGGCCTATTAGTATCTTCCGCCTGGGACTATCTTACAGGTCTGCTTTTCTACCTGTGGGCCCTGGGGCAACAGTATAAATAAAGTCCCATATACCATTTGTCTAAATATTTAAGAATTGCCTTGGCTGGTTTGGCTCAGTGAATGGAGCATCGGCCTGCGGACTGAAATGATTCTCTCTCATCACTGATGTTTCTATCTCTCTCCCCCTCTCCCTTTTTCTCTGAAATCAATAAAAATATATTTTTAAAAATTTTTAAATAAATATTTAAGAATTATAAACTACATTATAAACTACAAGCTAACAGAATTAAATAAAATATTTTATATTGACCCTGACAAATATTCCTTCATATGTGGTACAAAATTTGTAAAGCTATGATTTAACATGAGTAAAAGTTGGCAAAATATTAAAGACAATTTAATTATTGTAAATGTCTAAATGTTCTACTAACCAATGTTTTGATGAGTAATGAAAACGACATACTATTTCAGAACTATTATATATTTATTTTACAAAATTTATTTTTCTTGTCTTCATTTTGGTGAACCACTAATTATGTTATTATAATCTAGATTTTTTACGTAATGTATGTTCAATTGCTCGTAATAACCTAAAGGATTAAAAATAAAATTGTTTTAAAAAGTACATAAAATTTGGATTATTTTCATCAACAAAGTAAAATAAGAAAGCAAAACATGACAATTATTTTGTATGTTATTTTTCTCCTGAATTATGAAAACTATATATTACAATTAAGGCAAAATTGTCTGGCCTGTGTGGTTCAGTGGTTGAGCCGTCAACCTATGAACCAGGAAGTCAGGGTTCCATTTCTGGTTGGGGCACATGCCTGGTTTGCGGGCTCGATCCCCAGTGTGGGGTGTGCAGGAGTCAGCTGATTAATGATTCTCTCTTATCATTGATGTTTCTATCTCTCTCTCCCATCCTCTCTGAAATCAATAAAAATATATTTTAAAAAATTTAAGGCAAAATTAAAAGTACAGTTAAATGTCATTTAAATCAAAATAATTTAAGCTAAAATTTAATTTTGTAAAAATTCAATGAAATCTTATTAAATACATACATAAAAGGATTTCAATTTGAGTGTGCAATGTCTATTAGTAAAGAATACTCTTCATATGCTATATCTAGACCTACATATGCACAAATATAATGTGAATTGTTTAATATAGTTATCATACTACTTCTTAAAGTACTGCCAGAACGACAAACTGAAAGAATATTAAGAGAAGAATGAAAATAGACCTGCAGCCCCACTGGGAAATCATAATTCTTTCTGCAACAATCTATTGCACTCATGCTGACAGGAAGGATTTGACAATTTTATTTGCCTTTTCTCTTACCTAAGCCCTTCCACTGCTCAAATCTCCCTGCGTGCCAAAAAAGTGTCTTTCACCAACATCTGCAGTGGCACTGCCCACAAACCATTGTGGCATCTGATATAGTCATCTTGAGTTTTGAGGACATACTGCCCGCGATGTAGCAAAGCCTTTTCACGGGGACTGAATGGTGGGAGTTGCAAGAGGAGTTGTTTCGAGTTACAGGTCACTCTGTGCCATGCCGAGCACTGCGAATTCTTTCCTACATTTGTTTTTGTGTGTATTTGTAACATGCATAACTCTCTAAAGTGAGAGGCTACAGAAGTGGCCTTGCTTATTTGAGTACAAAGGCAATATAGCTCCCTCGTCCATTGTATCCCTACTTCTTACCATAAAGTCTGTCACATAGTAGGTGCTCAGTAAATGCTGACGTGGGTACCCTGGGAAGGATTTTTATTCTTTTGGACCGGTGAGGCACTACGACATCAATGGCTGGTGTCTGGCTAACCACTAGCCATCTGCTAGAACAGGGGTCAGCAGACCTTCCCTGTCAATGGTGAGATAGAATATAGTTTGGACTCATGGGTTATGTGGTCTCTGTTGCAAATTCCTCAACTCTGCGGCTGTAGTGCAAAAGCAGCCATAGACAGCATACAAGTGTGACTGTGCTCCAAAAAAACCCTTTATTTTTAAAAATAGGGGGAAGCCACATTTGGCCTCTGGGTCATAGTAGAGCACAGGATAGAGGGACAGCTAGTGATGGAGAGGAGGCAGCAGAAACGAAAAATATTTAGATGAGATTATCAGGCACTGATGACTGCTAGGGGCACTGTCATCCTACTCCGATCTTAATTACTCTGGCCGGCCTGAGCCGAAACTGTGCCAAGAGATGCTGAAGGCATCCTCCAGGCTGGCTGTCTTCGTCTGGACTGCCCCTCCTCCTCCTGGGCGGCCCTGGATGGTCACCCCGACCATTTATCTTTTTTATAGGTGTCTCCAGTTCTCTGTCTAGCTCAGTGCTTTCTCCAGCCTGGTGGTGCGTTAGAATGACCCAGGGAGTTTACTTTAAAAAAAAAAAATCCCTGTCTGGACTCTATCCCAGATGTATTAGTATGCTCAGGCTGCCATAACAAAACACCACAGGTGAAATGGTTCAAAAACCAGAAATTTATCTTTTTGTAGTTCTACAGGCTGGAAGGCCAAGATCATGGTGATCTCTCAGGGTTGATTTCTGGTGCAGCCTCTCTCTTAGATTTACAAACGGCTACCTTCTTGCTGTGTCCTCACATGG
Source organism: Myotis brandtii (assembly GCF_000412655.1). Classification (NCBI taxonomy): domain Eukaryota; kingdom Metazoa; phylum Chordata; class Mammalia; order Chiroptera; family Vespertilionidae; genus Myotis; species Myotis brandtii. Next base: position 4,129,385 of record NW_005354174.1, read on the forward strand.
CCTTTTCTCTGTGCATGGGGACGCTGGTGTTTCTCTTCTTACAAGGATAGCCGTCCTATCAGATTAGGACCCCACCCTTATGACCGAATTTAATCTTAATTACCTCCCTAAAGGCCTTATCTTTAAATACAACCACATTGGGGCTAGGGCTTCAACGTATAACTTGGGGGAGTACAATTCAGTCCTGTAACATTGTGATTTGTAATAAGAAATATGTATTTGGTCTATTCCACTGTTTCTAGCACAGAGCCCCTAAAACCCTTGTAATTCCCTATTAAGAGCCATAGGGAATTACAAGGGTCCTTGTTATAATATTTAGTTTTGTCCTCAGTTCCCCCCCACCCTCAGTTTGAAATAGCTCCAGAGCATAAAATTGAAATAGATGTCCTTTGTTATGCATAATAAGCCCCTTTCAAGGACAATGAGTTTATGTTAATTAGATGAATTTTGGAAAGCCACTAAGGATGGGGTCTGGGTGCCAGAGGAACCAACCTATTATTTTTTTTTTCTCATTTATTTTTGAGGGTTTTATTTTGTTAACATTCAACCACTCAATCCTCTTTGCCTTATTTATAAAGTTTGAGGGAAAGAACACTTTAAAAATAAGTAAAATTCTGTTCTGAGTGATGCACATAACAGCCTTCTTACTCTTTAAAACTTTTTTCAATTACAGTTGACATTTAATATTATTTTATATGAGTTTCAGGTGTACAGCATAGTGGTTAGACCTTTATGTAATTTATGAAGTGGTTCCCCCTAATAAGTGTGGGGGCTGGGTGAAAGAGGTGAAGGGATTAAGAAGTACAAATTGGTAGTTATAAAATAGTCATGGGGATGTAAAGTACAGCATAGGAAATAAAGTCAATAATATTGTAATAACTATGTATGGTGCCAGGTGGGTACTGAAATATCAGGGGGGACACTTTATGAAGTATATGATTGTCTAACCACTATGCTGAACACCTGAAACCAATACAAAATAATATTTAAAGCAAACTGTAATTGAAAAAAAAAAAAACGCCCCCCTCCCCCCCAAAAAATTCTGGAGAGACATAATGAAAGAGAAGACCTTAGTGCAGCGGTTCTCAACTTGTGGGGTCGCCTAAGACCATCGGAAAACACATATATAATTACATATTGTTTTTGTGATTAATCACTATGCTTTAATTATGTTCAATTTGTAACAATGAAAATACATCCTGCATATCAGATATTTACATTACGATTCATAACAGTAGCAAAATTACAGTTATGAAGTAGCAACAAAAATAATTTTATGGTTGGGGGTCACCACAACATGAGGAACTGTATGAAAGGGTCGCGGCATTAGGAAGGTTGAGAACCACTGCCTTAGTGTATGCTTTCCTTTTAATAAAAATTTCTGATGAAAACCTGCTGTGTTCAACCTAAGTTATACCAACTGAAATCCCCCAAATATGGGAACCTTTTCTAGGTTTGAGGTACAAATCTTTGCACCAATTAATGGTTGATAAGTCCCAAAGGCCAAGGATTCCCCACTGTCTCTCATCTGCCGCCCTTGCCCTCCTTCCCCCTCAACCTTGTGAACCGTAGGAGCAATGAGTATTTAATGGTTTTGAGAATTTCCTTCTATATCAAGAAACAGTGTCAATAATCCCATGCCCTCTTAGCAGTGCAATTTACAATAGCTAAGATCTGGAAACAGCCCAAGTGCCCATCAGTAGATGAGTGGTTAAAAAAACT
>NW_005354174.1:4140231-4177229 GCF_000412655.1 Myotis brandtii
ATGGGGGGCAGGGGCAGGATAGAAGGGGTCAATGGGGGGAAAAATGGGGACATATGTAATACTTTCAACAATAAAGATTTAGAACCAAAAAAAAAAAAAAGAATTCCATGCCCTGAAGAATTTTCCAGATTTTCAGTCTATATTATGAAACACTTTTTAAAATTGGGTTACCGGCACTTTTCTATCCACTCTATATAACTCTAATAGATTGTGTAATGCCACACGAAGGGCCTAGATGCTTACCACCCACATCTCTAGTCTAAAACTAGGTTATGAGTAAAATGAAAACTCTGCAAAAAAAAAACAAAAAAAACACCCAAAAAATCTTTCTGCTTCTTATAAAGTCCTCAGCTCAATCCATATCTCACAAGCAGGGAAATCCATATCATGTGTAAAGAGGTCAAGAACCTAAATAATTATTCAGCCATTAATGCACGGTAACAGACACTCCCTTTGAAACGGTGGAAATTCTCGTTTCCACACTAAAGCCAAGAGAACAGAGCCATGACGTCAGCAGGCAAGAAGACTGAAAGGGTACTTTCCTTATTTACCTGACAGTTCTTGCCCTACTTCATCCTGAACAAAGCAAGCCTGCCACACCTAGGTTCCAGGGAGTTTTAGGCTGGAGGAGGGGTAGGCTTTATCTAGTGGAACTGTGCCTAGTGTGGGAAAGTGCCCAAGTGGAACAATTGAATACCAAATCAAGGCTGGCAGCGTTGTCCATAGACTGTTAAGCGTCAACCATTCCTGTAAACTCTAGGAAGACAGCTTTAAGGACCCTTCCTCCCCTACGGGGAGAACATCTTCACTCCAAGAGGTTGGCCTGGGAAGATAGCGTTATCTTCAAACCATAACAACAAAGCTCCCCCCCCTCACCCCCCCTCCCAGTGAAATTCCTGTGCCCCACCCTCACTGAGTTTAGGAAGCTGATAAGACAGCTGTGAAAATAGAGTGTAAAACATTCTCTCCCATCCTCTCCCCTGGCACAATTTGCACTTTTTTTAAAAAAGGGGGGGGCCAGGAGGTTGTTATTTTCCATTTTTTAAAATGGTTATGGACCAAAACACAACTAAGCAACCACACGTATTGCAAAGTAAATTTGTCCCGTCATTAGCTCAAATGTAGCTTGTATGCGTGTATGTATTCATTTAAAACTTTGTATAATTAATATTTTTGAATATCCATAAAAGTAGAGAGAATAATACAACACCAAGCGTCAACAATTATCCACATAAATCCATTCTGTTTTAATGCTCTTAAAAGAAAACCTGAAATTTTGCTGTGAGAAGGTGCCCAGGTGTCTGTCTCCTAGACTAAGGCTATAACATTCGTTATGATGCATAATAACTTCCTTAGAGTTTTGAGGCAAAAGAGCAAAAGTTCATAAATTCTGACTAATTGCCTGCAACTCTGTCCAAACTATTGAAAAAGCTGCACTACACAACTTTTTAAAGGCAGTTTTATCACTTCCAAATGAACACAATACCATAAAAAGCATTGCAGACACGGTCCTATCAATAAACACAAATGCTAAGCATAAAATTATTAATTATCTTTGCATGCAAATAGGTGTACTAATCAGCTCAGGCTGCCATAACAAGACACCATAGACTAGATGCTTAAACAACAGAAATTAATTGGCTCACAGTTCTGGAGGCAGAAGTCTAAAACCAGCTGTCAGTGTGGCCGGGTTTGGCGAGGGTTCTCTTCCTGTCTGGCCTGTCCTCCCAAGGCAGAGAACGCAAGCAAGCGCTCCCCATCCCTTCCTATGGCACTAATCCCATCAAGAGCTACCCTCAGGGCCTAATCTAAACCTAATTATCGCCCAAGGCCCCACCTCCAAATACCATCACGTTGGGGGTTGGGGCTTCAACATATGAATTTTGGGAAAACACAATTAAGTCCATGGCAAAAGACATGCACTTTTAAAAATATATATATTTTATTGATTTCAGAGAGGAAGAGAAAGGGAGAGAGAGAAACATCAATGATGAGAATCATCAATCAGCTGCCTCCTGCACTCCCCCTACTGCCCTTGACCAGAATTGAACCCCAGAGGACCCTTCAGTCCGAAGGCTGACGCTCTATCCATTGAGCCAAACCGGCTCGGGCATTTTTTTTTTCAACACGTGTGTGCTTTTTCCTGCAGGTTTAGCAATCTCTCTCTCTCTCTCTCTCCTTCCCTCCCCCCTTTTATTTATTTCTTTTTACAAATTACAAGTGTGTAAGCATTAATTATTTGCCTAGCAAACCCTTTTTATTCGTGATGCAAATAATACAAACTTTAGAAAAGTTCCTAACAAACATCACTAATTTCATATTAGATAAATTTTATCGAATGGGTTTTATAGCATATGAAATAACTACCCAGTCAGTACCTGCCAGACCGTTACTCTTCTCTCTGGGGGTACATTTCCCCCTAAATAAACTGATAGGTGACAAGAAGTAATAATGGTACACGGGGTTTCTGAGTCTGCCCCTGGGCCTGAAGGTGGGGGCAGGGCAGGGAGGGCGTAGCTGCTTTCACAACAAACAGGTTAGTTTAGGGTTTCTTGAGTTAATTATCAAAGCTTACCTAATAAGACTCAAAATAAATACCAAGATCTTCTAAAAGTAACTGAAATTATTTTTTATTGGGCAATTTTTAAAATTTAATTTATTGGGGGTGACATTGGTCAGCATGAACATATACGTTTCAGGTGTGGGTTTTTATGTTCCAAGATCTGTATATTGCACCATATGCTCACCACCAAAGTCAAATCTCCCATCGCCCTTCTCCTCCCACTCCCAGTAACCTGAATTTAAACCTTGTGGTTTTCTAAAGACCAGTACTTTTTTATTAACTGAAATTAGGATGTTTACCGAGAGACCTGGAAAAAAACAGGCCCTCCAAATTCCCCTTGAATTTTCAAGTGGGTAATTTATTATTCTGCTCGTGTCCCGTGGGTGCCCGGCTGTTGGTAGCTGAGCTCTCCTGCAAAGGTGAGCGCACTGGAGAAACGAAGTCATGATTGCACAGCCCCGTTGAGAGCTCACCTTGGGATGAAAAGGGCGTCAGTTCTGTTCATAAGGACTCTCAGACTAGAGATGAAAGTGCTTTGGGGACTTAGGGCCAAACCTCGTGAACTCAGAGCTGCAAAAAAGGTGCTTTGTGAAGGGTATTTGAGTTGCCAACTCCTGAGATGTAAGTTAAGAGTGATTTGTAACTGACCATAGTGAAGTTTTGTCTTGACATTTTCCTGGAAATGGGAAGTAAATACTGATCATCAGAATGCTTAAGTTGAAAAGGAGTAACAAATGAACTGTATATAACCCATTATTTTATATATATATATATATATATGTATATTCTTATTAGACTTAATAAACTATATTATTGTGTGTGAGGCTTAGAGTCTGGAGGTGAGTTCAGGAAGTTCTGAATGTAAATCCTGATTCCAACGTTTAGTAGCTATGTGACCTCAGGCTAATTTCTAAGCCTCCTCTCTTTTTGTTTGTTTGTTTGTTTGTTTTTCTTTTTTAAATCTGTAAAATAGAGGTGATACTACCTACCTTTGCTAGGTGGTTGTGAGCAATAAGATAATATAAGTAAATAGGTTGGCATAGTATCTGGTATAAACTTAGAGCCAAATGAATAGTGACTACTGTTATTAGCTTAGCAGGATTGCACTTCAACAATTATAATTAACTACACTTGGAAAATCTGAGTAGAAGATTGCTTTTCTTATCTCAGCAATTAGAAACACCTTCTCAAGGATAAGGGGCTGGATTATTTTACCAAACTCAGTGTTAGTTTGTACTTCTTTGGGGTATTTTAAAAGATGGCGAGCAGTTTTTCAGCACTGTATGGTATCCTGGTTCATAGGATTTGGGTAGCTTATTTGCCACTGACATAAGAGGCCATGTCTTCTTTAAGTCTCGTTTTGCAGGACATACTGTACATATTTACCAAGCACTTTTCAGAAACAAGAGGTAAGACATTCAACCAAGGATCCGGGGATACATAAACAGTGCAACAACATGAATAAGGGGTTTCAGTGTAACAAACAATACCACCAAAAAGAAAAGTTTACTTCCCCCGGGATGTAGAAGTTGCCTGAATGGACTTCTCTGACTATTGCACTCACACTGAAAAGAGCTGGCTGTAGCCCTGGGGGCACCCAGTGAGTGAGCCCCGCCTGGCTATGCCTCTGCTTCTCATTTACGGCGAGAAAAGCAGTGTTTGCCTCCGAGTGTGAAATCATCTGCAGATTTCAAGGAGGGAAGTTGGAGGCCGAAGATTAAGCGAGAAGACACGAAATCTTTCGGTAAAACCTGATGAAGTGCTAATAGGAAAGTGACGCTCTTGTGTCCTATTTCCCGTCAGTGAGGTGCTTGAGAATAGTGGGTCTGATTAAGGCAGAGAAAAAATTTTCCTGTGGCAGAAACAAAAAGTGTTTAAGTCTTGCTTTGTGGTCTCCTTGCTCACTACAAACATTTTCTGCGTAGTAAGAGCTATGAAGGGGTGGTGGGGAAAATCCTATGTTTGTGAGTAGTGTAAATCAAGTTTTACTCATTGGATTCTAAAATGGGATAACTTGAAAATTATGAAGTAAAATGCTTCGTCAGGGTGACAGAAAAAGCCTTGCCGGTTGCTGCAGTTGGTATCATACTATATCCCTGGGTAGAATGATGGCATCCCAGTGACACCGACAATCATGAGCGCTCAGGTGGCCTGGGACTGTGTGTTACAAGTGACGTGTTCAGGCTCCTTCATCCCAAAAGGCTTTCACAGTGTTTCTCAATCTTGGGTAATATAACGACCCCTTCTAAAGACGAATCAAAATTCTCCACAGGCAGCCGGCGTGGCTCAGTGGTTGAGCATTGACTTATGAACCAGGAGGTCACAGTTTGATTCCTAGTCAGGGCACATGCCTGGGTTGTGGGCTCAATCCCCAGTGTGGGGCGTGCAGGAGGCAGCCAGCCAATCAATCATTCTTGCTCATCAATGATGTTTCTATCTCTCTCTCCCTCTCCCCTCCTCTCAGAAATCAATACAAATATATTTAAAAAAGATTCTCCCCTGACCCTTATATTTACTTAAATTATCTTTAGTATAATGTTATCTTAAAATGTACAAAAATAAAACTAGGTGCAAACTCCTGTAATATTTATAGTTCTTATAAACCAAAGTCTCTCCCCCCCCCCTACAGATTACATTATAACAAAAGTATGGAGCCAATGATATTTAAATTGACAATATTAATTTAATGAGATGAATGATGTTATTTTGCTGAAACTATGTAACTGATTGCAAAGTAAACATGGTACTGATTGCCATGGGGGGGGGGCTCTTTGGATTTTGGCACATTTATAAAATGATCTCTTTCACTTTTTCTTTACTTGAACTATTAGATTACCTTCATGAATGCAGTGGCTATTCTTTTCTCATTTGCCTGGGACAATTGGAGAATGCTATGTCATGCCATTCTGATCACAAACACAAAGTGAGCATGAGTCAAATCATGAGGCAGCTCTCAGTTATAACGTGATTGATCCCCTATTCTTTTTTTTAGAATTTTTATTTATTTATTTTAAAATATATTTTATTGTTTTTTTGTTTGTTTGTTTGTTTGTTTTTCAAATCACTGAATTAGTTCTTCTACTGGGGATGTGCCCGCAACCAAGGTACATGACCTTGACCGGAATCGAACCTGGGACCCTTCAGTCCGCAGGCTGACGCTCTATCCACTGAGCCAAACCGGTTAGGGCGTGATCCGCTATTCTTAATGAAAATGTCCTGTATCTGCACTGTCCGGTATGGGAGCCCTAACCCCATGTGGCTATTGAGCACCTAAAGGGGACTGGTGTAACCCAGGAATAGAATTTTAAATTAAGTTCCCTCTGAATAGCCACATGTGGCTAGTAGCTGCTGTGTCGGGCAGGGCAGAACCCTAGTGCATGCATTTGTTATGGTTATTTTTTAGATTATCATTGAACCAAAGTCACTAGTTGTGTGAGTAGGGCAACGCATTTAATCTCTCTAAACGTCACTGCCTCCATCTATAAATTGGGGATAATGAGATATAATGCCTTTAATCCCTTAGCACAGTGCCAGGAACAGAAACAATACTCAGCCCTAGGGATGCCTATGGGCGATAGGCTGGGAGGAGGGTTTGGCCCCTTGTCCCAGTTTGCATCATGGCCCCCTCAAACTCCCCTTGGGTGAGTTTATTCTTTGAAATAAAAAGAATTGACATTTTCTCCATTTTATCTGATGTGCCAATAAAGGAGCCTTTAGACAGCCTTGCTATCTTTATTAATCTATAACAGGCAAACTAAGTTAAGCAGTGTGTTTGGTATGAAAATGTTACTCTGATTAGTCACCTGCTTTCCAATGAGATTGTCCCCCTGAGCTCCTGCTCTATGGCAGTTATGGAGCTGCCAGGGATCTCGAATACCTGTCACAGATGCATCAAACAGCCAAGGTGTCTCTAGACTTCATTTTTATTTCTCTGGAAAACAGGAAGCCTAAATGCTTTCAGGCTGTAGTTGAACATTCGGAAATTGGGTAGGTCACACCATTGCTTCTGCTGCCGCTCCTGCAGGGGACGCCCTTCCATTCCTCACACGCAACTTATACCCTGTCTGTACCCGGCAACCATTCAGTATTGATTCCAGAATCTGCTCAAGTTTCATCTCACCTATACAATCTTCCCTGACCCTGCCAAGTCAAACACATCTCCTCTATCCCTGCCCTCATCCTGTACTTGACACAGATTTCCATCATAGCAGCCATAATTTTTCACATTTAGTTCACATTAATTCTTACCTTATGTTATAGACTGAATTGTCGTCCCCCCGCCACCCCCTCCCCCCAAAAAAAGATATGTTAAAGTCCTAACCCCCAGCACCTTGGAATGTGACCTTATTTGGAAGTTGAGTCATTGTAGATGTAATTAGTTAGGATGAGGTCATTCTGAAGTAGGGTGGGCCTTACTCCGTTGTGACTGGTGTCCTTATAAGAAGAGAGAGACACAGACACCCAAGGGGAGGATGCCACGTAATGACGGAGGCAGAAATTGAAGAGCTGCCGCTGTAAGTGGCGGGGAGCGCCAAGGAGCTCCAAACCACCAGAAGCTAGCAAGAGGCAAGGTTGATTGTCCGCTACAGGCTTCAGAAGGAGGAGCACGCTTTTAGACTTCTAGCCTTCTGAACTGTGGGACAATTACTTTTGTTTTTTAAGCCACCCAGTTTGTGATACATTGTGATGGCAGCTGTAGGAAACCAATACATCTTACTAGACCATAAGCTCCTTGAGGGCAAAAATCTTGTTTGATTTATTTATCTATCCTTGGCACTTGTCACACTGTCTCAACCGGTATGTTGATGGATGGATGAAAGAATACACTACCTATTCCTTTGCCTTAGTCTCTGATTGGAACTGCAGAAAAATCACTTTCAATGCTGTTGCATATGGCCACACAGGTTAGACACTGCATGATTCCAGAGTTTTGTGATGTGGGGACCTTCAGTTATTTATTATTGTAAAACTTCATCTACATAAGGAAAGTCAGTAGAAGAGTGAATTTCCAGGCCTATATCTTAGAAAAACCATTACTCTTGTGAGTTTCAGCTCTTACCCTGCTAAATAGCACAAACCATAACTAATTACCCTCTAGATCACGGCCAAGTCCAGCCAGCTACCTACTTTTGTAAATAAAGTTTTATTGGAACACAGCAGCACTCATTCACTTATATATTGTCTATGGCTGCTTTAGTCCTACAGTGAGAGAGAGAGGTGAGTGGTTGTGATACAGACCTCAAAGGCTAAAATAGTTACTATCGGGCCCCTTGTAGAAAAATTCTGTGGAGCTCTGCCCTAGATAACATAAATTGGTAGACATTGCCAGAATGTTTTATATTAAGTGGTAAAAATTCCATCTTGAAACTGAAACCATTCATTTTATCATACTTTGGAAGATTCTACACTACTACTGTTAATGTCGGCATGCCAGAAAGAAAATTATGTGTAGAAAATAATTTATTTCTTCCTCAAAATGGGGTTTAAAAAAAAAGAGTGTATAAACTTATTTATGTGTGTATGTGAATAAGGGGTGTGGGTGGAGTAAATTCCAAGCAAATATAACATATGCAATTTACACAATTAGGTGCTCTATATAACGGATTTTTTGGAACTGTGTCCAACTCCCCAAATTGGAGAGAAGTAATAACTGGAGAAATGGATGGAGATCTATTACAAAGTCCAGGAGGAAAAATGGTATTCTAATGTTTATGGGGAAAGTCCTGCCTGCAGTTTTATTCCTTCTGGAAAGTCTTGTGGAAAGTCTCAGGCCTTTCTGAGAGGTCCCTTAGGCATCCGGTACATGCCTGACGTGTGACCTGGTCACCCTGGCTTTACCGGACTGGGCCAAGGCTGGACGCCTGATCCAAAGGTCAAAGGCCTATGTAATGGCCTGATTTAAGGGCTCTGCACAGTGGTCACTCTTGGGGGCAGTTTAGAGACTTATGGAGACAGTGAATCTATGTATCAGGATTAGCAAAGCAAAAGCAGAGAGTTCTTGTCATCACAATGACAGGGCAATTGTTACCTAAGGCAGTGGTCGGCAACCTCATCAGTCAACAGAGCCAAATATCAACAGTACAACGACTGAAATTTCTTTTGAGAGCCAAATTTTTTAAACTTAAACTCTATAGGTAGGTACCTTGTTATTAACTTAATTAGGGTACTCCTAAGGCTTAGGAAGAGCCACACTCAAGGGGCCAAAGAGCCGCACGTGGCTCGCGAGCCACAGTTTGCCGACCACGGACCTAAGGAATAAGAAGAAAACCTGCTCACAAAAGTGCATCCTGAGTGATGTCGTTTCCAGAGGTCTGACTGTGGCACTGGGGTGGTGTCATTAACCATGGTCCAGTTGGTTTCATTTTTGTGTTGCTGTTTGAGGATGGGTTAGGTCATGATCAGCTCAGTTTCTGCATTTCATCACTTCATCCACTCTCTTCCCATCCTTCGTACCCACACCTGATTATCCGTTATCTGCAATTGCCTTGCAAACTCTAAGCCTCCACCAACCCAACCATGTGCTTCTCTACTCCTATAAGTGGGCAGTTTAGGGTTTACCCAGTCCTAAATATATTACCCAGCCACTGTACTGGTATTAGTGGCGTTATAAGTGCATGTCTGTTTGGGAGTACCTTTATGTGTCCATATTTGACTCACTCTCCTCTTCCTCAGAGTTGATTCTGCAAAGCTCTGACACCTCCCCAGTCTTCATCTCCATTGCTCACCTTGCATCCTACCTCAGAGAAAAGAGAGATATCCAGCCTCAATTTCCAGACTCTCCCCAACAACTTTTATAAACCTGCACCCTTTCTTTCATGCTTTCCTAAAGAAGACGTGAGGCTTTTCTTGTTCAAAGTGAATCCCTCTGTCTATTGGCCAAATCCCAAGGTCTTCCATTCTTGATTCTAGCCTTTTCCTATGCAATTATTCCCTCTCATTCCCATATCTACCATTTCTCCCCTGTCCATGGCTTCTTTCCTTGAGCATACATATAAGATCATGTCTCCCCTCTTTAAAAAAACAAAACCCTTTCTTGACTCTTCATAAACTTCTAGCTATCATTGAATTAATTCATTTTTCACCTTAAAGGGTATAGGAAATTCTGGTTAATATGGAGAACTGTGTCAATTAAAAGAACCCCATTCTCAAGTTTAAGCACATAGAAATACTGATTAGCATATAATAAACTATTTTTTTTTTAAAATAACTACCTAAGCTCAACTTGAATAAGAGGTATCTCTAAGTCCTGGAAAAGGAGAAGAGTTTGAATATCAGAATGATGACAGGGATCAAAATTCGAATGGCTGCAGGAATGTTGGAGCCTGAAATAGGCCTGAATGGATGGGAGCTGCTATTCTATCAGCATGAGTGGCAGAGTGCAGGCTGCAGGACCTGTGTTGAAGGGAACTGGGCCTCAGCTACCTGTATCCAGGTCCAAATCACAGAGGTCTGTATCATTCATGAAACAGGAGCCACAAAGATTCCTCTCACCAGCCTCTGGAAGCATTAGCAAAGCTGGGTGTCTACCCAAGACAATGTGTTCAAAGACTTTTACCCATGAGAAAGCAGAAGCCAAGGCCATAGGACCTGCGAGTGGAGTATTGGGTCAAAACTCATACTTCCCATGTGGCTCTGTGATCCTAGCTAAGGCACTCACACAAGCATTTGTCCAGATCCAGTGAGAGCTGTAGGGTCTTTGCAGAGGAAAACTGCCCTAGAAGCACATCTCTATAACCCAGGGAGTATGGGCTCTCCCCACAGAAGATGAATTCATAATAAAAATGTATAAACTAGACAAAACATCCCAAAAAGTCGGCAGATATCATTCACAACAGGATTTGCATTCCTAGAATTTGAAATAATAGGTCAATATGAAAGAAACTTTAAAAAGTTTACAAATATGAAGGAAGGAATAGAATCCATTAGGCAAAAAAGGGACAGTACAAGAAAAAGCTGATTTGGAAAAAAAAAACTAGAAATGAAAAATGTAGTTTATATAATTTAAAAGTCAGTAATTGGATTGAAGAGTAGTCTAGACATAGCTGAAGAGATAATTCATGAATTATCTAAAAAAAATGCAGCTCAGCCCTGGCCGGTTTGGCTCAGTGGATAGAGTGTCAGCCTGCGGACTGAAGGGTCCCGTGTTCGATTCCAGTCAAGGCCATGTAAATTCACAACAGGATTTGCATTCCTAGAACTTGAAATAATAGGTCAATATGAAAGAAACTTTAAGAAGTTTACAAATATGAAGGAAGGAATAGAATCCATTAGGCAAAAAAGGGACAGTACAAGAAAAAGCTGATTTGAAAGAAAAATACACCTAGAAATGAAAAATGTAGCTTTTATAATTTAAAAGTCAGTGATTGGATTTGAAGAATAGTCTACACATAGCTGAAGAGATAAAAGAAATGCAGCTCAGAAAGAGATAAAGGGAAACATAAAAGAGGAGTGAAGAGACATGGAAGATAGAATTAAAAAATCCAATATACATCTAATAGAATTCCAGAAGAAGAGTGTGGTAGTTATTATTGCTAACTTCCAAATATTTTATGTTCTTTTCCTGGACACATAGGCTAATTGCACGTCCCCACCACCTGGAAGTTAGGTATAGCCGCGTGACTTACTTTCGCCAATGCAATGTGAAGGGAGGTGATACCTGTCTCTTCTGGCAGATGACTTAAGATGCAACACACAATTCTTCACACTCATTTTTCCCTCTTCTGCCAAGGCAACCAGCAACATCCCTGGTTGTGATTATTTTATCAACTGGGTCTTAGAGTAAAAAGAACATAGAGCTGAGATAATCAGTCAATCCGCAGTGGGCTTGTAAGCAGGATGGTATTATGGGTTGAACTGTCTCTCCCAGAAAAGATATGTAAAAGTTCTACCCATACCTCAGTATGTGACCTTATTTGGAAACAGGGTCATTGCAGATGTAATTAGTTAAGATGCGGTCATACTGAAGTAGAATGGGCTTCTAATCCAATATGACTGGTGTCCTTATAAAAAGAACCCCTGAGAAGAGATGCAGGAAGAACTCCATGTGATAATGCAGGGTTGGAGTAATGTGTCTACAAGCCAAGGAATTCCAAAGATTGCAGGCAAACCACCAGAAGCTGGGACCAGGCAAGGAAGGTTTCACCAACAGGTTTCAGAGGAAGTATGATTTCAGACTTCTAGTCTCCAGAACCCTAAGATAATATACTTCTGTTGTTCTAAGTCACCCCCGTGTATGGTTCTTTGTTATGACAACTAATTAACTAACTAACTAGGACACTAATGTAAATGGCAAAGCCATCTTTCCTCTATGCCAGTGGTCAGCAAACTGTGGTTCGCGAGCCACATGTGGCTCTTTGTCCCCTTGAGTGTGGCTCTTCCACAAAATACCGACTTCTGCGCATGGGCCACAAAGTTTCAATCGCACTGTACGTGAGTGCCCGCACATGGTATTTTGTGGTATTTTGTGGAAGAGCCACACTCAAGGGGCCAAAGAGCCGCATGTGGCCCGCGAGCCGCCGATTGCCGACCACGGCTCTATGCCAACCATTGCAGATATTTAGAACAGGGTTGGCTTCTATAGGATAAGCAGAGAAAGAATGTGAGCTTAAAGGGCCTAGAAATTTCACTTCATCTGAAATCCCCAAAATAGAACCAGAAAGCATCTAAACCATTTTATTTTCATTATAATATTGATGAATGTGAAGAAGTAAGTCTGCCAGCTGACCAAGTATGAGTTAGCTCACCAGTAAGAGTGCACCGGGGGAAATTACTAGATGTTCTCACTGGGCACCTCTCCAACATGTGTTTGTCATTGCCCACCTCCCCACCCCCAAATTCAGGGTGATATCTAGGTACCTCCCCAAATACATCCAAGAGGCTTCCCTTTTCTGTCCTTTATTTTTCTTTTACCCACTCTCTACCCGCAACAACCATTGTTTTTTTTTTCTTCAGTTTACCCTGGTCTTGCTTTAAATCTGGCAATAATGTTCAAAAGCATGTCTTTAATCCCGCTGGAAGAAAACAGAATACCAAAATTTCTAATCCCTGCTCTACCACTTCAATTCACATGTATTCCTTTGAATAATGTTATAACTCTGCCTGGCGCCATTGTGGAGACAAGGCAGCTGAGGGTGGGGAAGGCAGAGAGACAGGATCTGTGTAGTCAGGAGAGGAATATAAGGGGGAAAAGGAACACAAAACTAGACGTGGAGGTGGGTGACTAAGAGTCACCAGCCTTTCCTCCCGGAGTGGACATGCTGAAGCCTCTTGACCCTGGGAAATAAGTGTTTCCCAATGCTTCCTTGCCTTCTGCTCTCAATCTCTGGCATTCTGATTTTGAGAAGTGAAAATAATATTTTGATTTAAGCCATATGGCCTTTTTCTCCTTACCCTGGAGCTGTAGAAAACTCACAGGGGCAGGTGTGGAAAGCAGTGGCAGCTGAGTGGGTGGGTACATAGGGTCTGTGTGTCCATAGCTTGTGAGGTCTGTAGCTATGGCAACTGTGCGCAATGCCACTCACAAAGCATCATAACGTGGCCCTAGAGTTACCCCTGGCTCAACTCTTCCTCTTCAGTGTATTATCTGAGCTGCTGTTTCCTAGCTACCAGAGTTCTGTTACATTTTTTTGAAGTTGTGCTTAAGTATTGTGTTTGTCAGCGGTGCTTGCTGTCATTACACTTTAGTTCATCTGACAGTAAACCCAAAAAACCATTTCTTATAGATCTTGTTAATTGTTAAAAATTGTCTGTACTTAAACATATTGAATTAAAAAGATTCTTAAGGATGTAGTCTGGACAAAATGATCACTTGACATTTTTTTCTAGTTCTAAAGGTTCATTCTGGATTCTGTTAGAGCAATTGATACTATCGATTGACTTCCTGCCTACTGAAAATCATTTTTTTTTAGCCAGTTATTACAATTTCCCGAACATAAGAGTAGTAAAATTAAAATAAAATTTACAATGATATATGCAAATATGTTATATCCTATGGAGCTTGTACACTAATGATTTATGTATAAGTACCCTATAAAAGAAAGCTTCATTGTGTTAATTCTGAGAATATATGCACAAATAGTTTCTTGTATTTATTGTCAAAAACAATACCCAAATCCTCATAAATATTTCTGCTGTAATTAAATGTAAATGTTTTTTAAACATTCATGAGTTGGCAATTTACTATGTTCATATTTTAGCTTCCTTATGTTTGGTCATTAATTGTGGTATCATAAACAGCTAAGATTTAAAGTCCTTAACTTTCCCAGGACCAAGCAGAAGCAAGATGTCAACATCCATAAGTTATGAGCAGTCTCCCAAGGGGACTGTAATATGAAATATACTTATAATTGAATTAACTCAGAAAAAGATTCTGGGAAGATGACAGCATCAGTAGCACAGTTTTACATTCTCTCTGAATACTTACATAATAACAGAAAGAACAACTGGATAGCAAAACCTAAATCCGTAAATAATATTTTTTAAACAAAGTGAGAAAGTATACTTACAAACTTCAAAATTCAAGTAGTTGGGTATAAACCACCAACAGCCACAATATGTGCATGGTATCAGTGTCTGTGCTGGGGAACGGATAAAGAAGCTGCCTCCGATGGACCTGAGAGCAGGAGGACCTCAAAATTGACAATAGACCCTGACTGGAAAGGGTAAGGCAATTTGAGAACAGCAGATGAACTGGAAGGGGTTTTGACCAATAAAAGCAATAAATTCAACAGTAGTGCCTGAATAGAAATCAGTGGAATTAAAGAAAATATTTTTAAGTGAAGAAAGAGACAAAAAAGGAATTGAGAGAAAGTGACAGATATTGAAGAGTGGCAAAGAAGATCCAAATACAGAACAGAATGCCCTAAAGAAAACAAAATTAAGTTAACAGAATAAATTCTAAAACTGTCAAGAAAACCTTTCTTGAAAAAAATGTTTGAAATGACATACTGATAATGTACAGAATGACCAATTCTAGTAAAATTACTGGATTTTAAAGAAAAAGAAAAAATCCTTAGGACCTCTAGAAAAAAAGACTATAATATTTTCTTTTCTTTTTTTTTAAAAATATATTTTATTGATTTTTTACAGAGAGAAAGGGAGAGGTGTAGAGAGGTATAGAGAGTTAGAAACATCAATGAGAGAGAAACATTGATTCAGCTGCCTCCTGCACACTCCCCACTGGGGATGTGCCCGCAACCAAGGTACATGCCCTTGACTGGAATCGAACCTGGGACCCTTCAGTCCGCAGGCTGACGCTCTATCCACCGAGCCAAACCGGTTAGGGCAAGACTATAATATTTTCAATTCGAGGTTGGGAATCCATATGTGCAGAGGCCAACTTAAATTATGTGTGGATTTTTTACTGCATAGTGGATTGGCACCCCCAATCCCTGAATTATTCAAGGGTCAACTATATATGAGTTATAAGGGGAAAAAATAGAATTATCATCAGGCTTACATTTTTAGATCGTTATCAAAAATGCAGTAATATCATCAAGATAATTAAATTAAGAAAGTATGAGTCAATTATGAAGGATACAGGCAAACTGTTATCAACATCTAAGAACTCAAGAAGTATTATTCCTCTTAGCCCTTCCCAAGGAATCTTCTAATGAATGAGTTTCAAACAAACAAAATGACTGGAGAGACATCAACATAAGGAATGGTGGTGAGCATTAAATACATTTACCGGTATAACTAAGACTAAATGAGGGCTAAAAGATAGTATGTTATATAATGGCTACATACTCTGACAATGTAGATATAGTCCAGCTATTTAAAAAAAATGAGAAGAGAACAAATGCAAAAAAAATATGCTTAAATGTTTCTATTACCCATAATGGCGATAGTAGTGGTATTGTTATTTTGAGACTGTCCTGGGGAGACAAAAGTTGGAGTTCAGGGTCTGTATTAGAGTTCTCCAATGAAACAGAACCAATAGTATTTGTTAGATATATAAGAGGAGATTTATTATAGGAATTGGCTTAAGCAGTTATGGAGACCAAGAAGTCCTACCATTTACCACCTACAAGCTATAGAACCAGGAAAGCCGGTGGTATTATTTAGATAAAATCTGAAGGCCTGAGAACCAGGGGAACCAATGGTGTGATTCCCAGTCTGAGGCCAAAGGGCTGAAAATGGGGGCATGTTGGTGTAAGTCTCAGAGTCCAAGGCCCTGAGAATCTGGAGCATCAATGTCCAAGGGCAGGAGAAGATGGATACCCTAGCTTAAGAAGAGAGAGAGAGAGTGAATTCACTCTTCCTCCACTTTTTTGTTCTATTTAGGCTCTCAACAAATTGAATGATGTCTGCCCACATTGGTGAGGGCGATTTTCGTTACTCAGTCTACTGATTCAAATGCTAATCTCTTCTGGAAACACCCTCACAGACACCCCCAGATATAACGTTTTACCAGCCATCTACGCATCTCTTAGTCCAGTCGAGTCTACACATAAAATTAACCATTACAGGGTTCATCAAGAAGAAAGAACTCTGATGAACAAGGTTTATAATTAAGAGTCGTGAAAGGGCTATGCCCTAGAATTAGGGCAAGCCAGTCTTACCTGGATAAAGGTAATGTGCCTGAAGTCTATCTCACTGCTAGAAGAAAATGAATTCTTCTGTGGAGGATAATTCCATCATCCAGAGACATAATTTTTCAAATATAAAATCTTGCATTCAATTAAAAACAAACAAAACCAGGAAACAGGACCAAAGATTGAAAATCAAGACAAAACAGACCGTGCAAATAAACTTACAGGTGACAAACATACTTGAGTTATTTATTTAGTCACAATTAAAAAACAAATAATGGTGGGTAGTATGTTTAAGGAAGAATTCCACTGGAGAATTGGTATTAATAAAAAAAAGAATTAATTCTATAATTTAAAAATATAACTGAAATTAAGAATTTAAAATGGGTTTAACAGTATTAGACCCAGCAAAAGAGATTACTGAACTGGAAGATAAATCAGTAGAAAATATGCAGATTGAAGTATGGAGAAAAAAGTATGGAATATAGAATAGAGAATATAAGAAACAAATGGGGCACAGTGAAAGATCATATGGTTCTCAATGGAGTCCAGAGGAGTGGAGACCAGGAATGTGGCAGGAGCCACCTTTGAAAAGACACTAGCCAAGAATTTTCCCAAATTAACAAAAGACATTAAGTCAGAGAACCAAGAAGCTCTTTGAATATGTAGTAAAATAAATACAAGGAAAACCACACCTAAACAAACCACTGAAAACTAATGCTAATATAAAGATGTTAAAATGAGCCAGAGGTTAAAAAAAAAAAAAAAGCACATTATCTTCTAATGAGTAACAATAAAACTGAAAGCTAATTTTTCCAACAGAAATGATGGAAACCAGAAGACAATGGAATGACATCTTTAAAGAGTGAGAAAATTTTTTTCAAGCTTAGAATTCAATACCTAGGAAAAATATTCTTCAAACATTAAGGTCAAACAGAGGCATTTTCATAAGAATAAGAACCTACAGAGTTCATTGTCAGCAGATGTGCACTAAAAGAAATAATAAAAGTAACTCTTCAAGTAGAACTCAACGAATCCCAGCTAAAGGCTCAGAAATGCAGGAAGGAACAAACAGCACTGGAAAGAGGACATCTAAGTATTGTTTAAAACAACACCAATAATGATGCCTTATAGTGTTGAAAAGGTCTTCATGTGCCCTTTCATACCAAGGGAACAAAATCCACGGTCACTCAAACATGGCATGTACATTCTTGCCTCTGTGCCTTTGGTCTCTCGCTTGCCCATCGGTTGAGGTCAAGTTTACACCATAACATCTTCAGGAAGAGTTCGTTGGCCACTCCTTTATTCACGTCTCTTCGCCCACCCCTTTAACTCAGCACCATGTGATGTGGGTCACTTATGCAGAACTTAAACTGAGACAACTTTTTGTTTTCTTTCTTTCTTTTCTTTGTGTTTCTTGGCTTCTCAAATAGACTGTAAATTTAATGTCCTTTCAAAGTATTATCTGTATACTATTGTTTAATAAATGTTTGTTGAATTAATATGTTGAAGAATAAATTGGTAATGAGTGGTCTGATATTATAATCTAGGAAAGAATTTTCCATCCACTAGTTAATAAATTGTTATCCTGAGGTTTGATAAAGGCAACTACTACAAACACATATAAGAAAGTTTTAATAACTTCTTGGATAAAAGATCCATGAGGGACAGATTGGATGTTCACATTACATCTTTAACCTTTTGAAATTGATTTAATGACTGTTTAATAAAATCTTTCTTGGTATCACTATCAAACGTTTAAGGCTAGTTGGGTATATCAGAGGTATGGCATTTATTTCATTGTAATGTGAGTCATTGTACTATTCTCGGATGCTAAAGGAATAAAAGGCACAGTTCTTGAGCTCTCCAGAAAATGAGAAGTCTAATTAGAGGCTAAAACTACACACATAAAACAACTTGAGGTAAAATCCAAAGAAATACAAGAAAATATGGTATAGTGTAGACTAAAGCTGAAATAAATAAGGAAACTAAAAATAATGATTACACTTGGGATGTGATTATTAGGGAAGGTATGTAAAAAGAGGGATGTTCTGATTTTGAAGATGAGATGGAAATATGTGGAAGAAAAGCTGCATAGATTTTTCTAAGAGAAAAAACATGAAAAGCACAGAGGCAAAATAATAAGTCATATTCAGGCAACTATGTACAAATAGGCTTAAGGAATGGAGGGAATATGTGAGGCTAGTGAGAGAGAGGCAAAAGGGTAGCGATAGACGACATCACATATGTTTATTTTTTTATTAGTGTGGAATTCTCTTTTTCTTTTCAATAGAAATAACCTCCACTGTCAACAGCCCAGCCAGATCCCTTAGACCAGTGGTTCTCAACCTTCTGGCCCTTTAAATACAGTTCCTCATGTTGTGACCCAACCATAAAATTATTTTCGTTGCTACTTCATAACTGTAATGTTGCTACTGTTATGAATCGTAATGTAAATATCTGATATGCAGGATGGTCTTAGGCGACCCCTGTGAAAGGGTCGTTCGACCACCAAAGGGGTCGCGACCCACAGGTTGAGAACCGCTGCCTTAGACGATCCCAACTTCTTAAGCTATTATTTGCAATAATTTATGCCATATGAGTGTAATGGGAAAAACATACTGCCAAGTGAATTACTTTTGAAATGTACTGTATGCTGACATTTGGGAAATTAGATCCTGAACACAATGCATTCTGATTATTGGAGGTGCCTTCCCATCGTGAAAAGATAAATTCAGTCCAACAAATTTTTGAAAAGTCTGTATATTAAATTAAAGTTCTGTCCTTTGGCAAGGTTCTTCTCAAAACTTTTGGTCTCTGCTCAAATGATAACCCCGGGCAGGGATTATTCCTTGCCTAAAGAGCCTACGTGGGGCTGAGGAGACCAGAAATGCCCTTAGTCAAGCATATTTTAGACTAGACCCCGGCAGTGACTGCCAGCCTAGCCCACCTTGGGAAGAATTCTGTGGTGCCCATTCTCTATGTCCCCGAATGTATCAGTGCTAGAGATGACCCTGCTCAGCTGGCTTCCTTTCCATTTTCTGGAAAAAGCACAGCCACGCTCTCTGATGAAGAACAAACAACTCTTCACTTCTCCAGTCCCACTCAGCAAATTCCTCTGGCACCACTGGCCCCTCTCATCATGAATATACATTGGCTTTGGCCCTTCCTCCTCCTCTAATAAGTTTTTTGTATTGCTGGGCTTCCCGGCAGAGCCGCAGTAAGTTGAGCAGTTCTGAATCCAGGAGCACAGACAAGAAATGAGTTTGATGAAGGGCCTTCTGAGATATAACATAAATGTTGCTATTTCAAGGCAGAGCCTTCCTTGTTTACGGAACATATCCAATTTGTAAGCCGAATAGAAAAATGTGATGAGGGGAGGGGGAGATGGACAGGGAGAAAATGGGTCCTCAATGATGGACGATTAGAGAGTGAATCTGGAAATTAACTGGGACTGCTAAAGAAGAATAAGCATATAAACATGATAGTGAAGGGTCATTAATTTTCACATAAACCAGACCAGGTTGTTATTTCGATCATTACACTGATCTAAGCATTCATATAACCTCTGCTTTACATATAAAATAATAGCTCTTGGTCATGGAACTGTACTTTGGAGTCAGAGAGACTTGGGTCTCAATTCTGGCTTTACTGTTTTCCAGATTAATGATCTTGCTTCTATTATTTAATCTCTTGAAGCCTTCCTTTCTTTATTTATAAAATGAGAGTGCTAATAGTATCTACCTCAATAGGATTATTGTGAGGATAAAGAAGGTGATACTTACAAAGAGCTTAGCACTTTGCTTAGCATACAGCAAGCACAAAATAAATGTTAGCTTTTATTGTTTTTAATTTATGTAAGCCTAATTTCTCTAAGGCAAATTGATTTTTATTCACTAGGAGGAATACCTAGTTAAGACTCTTATGATGAGTCTTTGCGGGCAGCAATTATCACCCTCTGATTAATCTTTTTGGTGCATTTGCATTTCATTGAATTGGCTTAAATCAAGTTGTACCTGTTAATATAAATCTGCCTCTGATACCACTGAGCAAGTTTCCGTGTAGAAAGCTAGGCACATATTGAATAAATAGTTAAAAGAGTTTTCAATTTCCCCAAAGCAGATTATATCCCTAATACCCGAATTCTGATACATACACATATATCAGAATATATGTGTATCATATAGTATTTATATAATTATTAGTCCTATTACAGTGCTGCCTTTTTATAGATCAGGAAACTGCATCAGAGTTAGGTTAAAGTTACATTGTCTTCTGAATGGATTCATTTTTTAATTTTCCAGGTGTCTTACACCTAAACATTGTCCAAAACTGAGCTCATTATTTCAGCCCACAAACTTCCTCTTCTTATGTTTCTTTTCTCAGTTAATGGCACTGCCATCTACCCACTGACCCAAGCCAGAATTCTTTGAGTCATCCCAGACTTTCCCTTTCTCTCGTTTGTCATCACACCAAGTCCTGTAAAGTTTTACCTATTAAATATTTTTTTGAATCTGATCTCCTCGTCTCCATTCTTACCACCATTTCTCACTCAAACTACTGCAATTGTTTCCTAACTAATCTCTCGGATACTAGCCATGCTGCCTTCGTATATATGCTGCCAGGAGGATGTGCCTAAAACAGAACCGATCATGTCCCTCCCCAGCTTAAAAAAGTTCAGTGGCTCCCTACTGCCTCTAGAATGAAGCCCAGATTTCTTAGTATGGCCTTCATGAGCCCAGAGCACACCTCTGACTTAGTCTTAACCAAGTTCAATGAAAATGGAGTAAGTATGTGACTGTCTCCCCTTTGAGACTCTGGGCTCTTTAAAGATGAAGACAAAGTCTTTTAATGTCTGTATCTCAGCATCTAGCAGTGTCAGAAAAAATTGTTAAACTCAAATGAAATGTTGACATCAGGTTTGAAGTCAGGTGAATCAGTTCACACTTTTAAAAACGGTTTTCATACTTTAAAAAAAAATTTAAGATATAATTCATGTATTAGTATAGCCAGTGGTTTTTAGTATATTCACAGTTGTATAACCGTCACCACTATCTAATTCCAGAATATTCCTGTCACCTGAAAAAGAAACTCCTTACCCATCAATAGTCACTCTATTATCCCTTCTTCCTCTTCACCATCAAGAAAGAGAAAAATAATCCACAGAAAGGGAGAGAATATTTGCAAATCGTATATCTAATAAGGGACGTTATCCAGAACATATAAAGAACTCTTACAACTCAACAGGAAAAGACAACAGCCCAATAAAAGAATGGGCAATGGATTTGAATAGCCTTTTCTCCAAAGGAAATACACAAATGGCCAATAATCACATGAGAATATGTTCAACATTATTAGTCATTAGGGAAATACAAATCAAATCCACAATGAAATATCACCTTATACCTAACAGAAAATCCATAGTCAAAAGGACAAACAACAAATCAAGTATTTGCAAAGATATAGAAAAACTGGAGCCTGAACACATTGCTGGTGGGAATGTAAAATGGTGCAGCTGCTTTGAAAAACAGCTTGGCAGTTTCAAAAACTTAAACGTGGACTTACCACATGACCCAGAAATCCTACTCATTGGTATATACCCAAGAAAACTGAAAATGTATATCCACACAAAAAACATGTATGTGAATGTTCATAGTAGCATCATTCATAATAGCCTCAAAGTGGAAACAACTCAAATATCTATAAACTGATGAATAGATAAATAAAATGTGATCTAGCCATTCAATGGAATATTATTCAGCCTTAAAATGGAATGGAGTGCTACAATATGGATGAACCTCAAAAACATTATGCTAAGTGAAAGAAGCCACACACAAAAGACCACATATTGAATGATTTCATTTCTACAAAACGTTCACAATAAGCAACTTTATAGAGACAGAAAGTAGATTAATGGTAGCCTCCGGCTGGAAGGGTTGAGAGGAAATGGGGAGTGACTGCTAGTGGGTAAAGGATTTCTTTTTGGGATGATGAAATATTCTAACATTTATTGTGGTGAACGTTGCATAACTCTCCGAATATACTAAAAATCACTGAATTATATAGTTTAAATAATGAATTTGATGGCATGTGAATTGTAACTCAAGAAAAAAACAGTTTTAAAAAGCAACTTAAGCCCTAGTCAGTTTGGCTCAGTGGATAGAGTGTCGGCCTGAGGACTGAAGGGTCCCTGGTTCAATTCCGGTCAAGGGATCTGGTTGGGACACGTGTGGGAGGCAACCAAACGATGTGTCTCTCTCACACTGGTGCTTATCTCTGTCTCTCCCCTCCCTTCCACTCTCTCTGAAAAATCAATGGAAAAATATCCTTGGGTGAAGACTAAAAAAAATATAAAAATAAAATTGTTGGGTGCAAAAAATGAAAAAACATAAAAAGCAACTTACATACAAAACTGGTCAGTTACAGCTAAACCAGAAAAAGAAAAAAATGGTTAACGTGTCTTTTTTGTCTTAAGTAGGGTCAAACTGAGACTCTGATCAGATTGGCAGGAATGACCACTAGGGTAAATTGCTTGGAGCAAGAGAAAAGAAGGAGAATTTAAATATTCTTCAAATAAGGGATAGTAGTGGTCAAGGAAGTAGAGGAGGAATTTTACATTTTTAGGTTCACCCCCAGATTCTGGTTTGACAGTTGTTTCCGCTTGGGGCTGCTAAGCCACTCTTGGAAACAGCTATTAGTCCTGCCCATTCTGATCAATGTCTTGAAAGCATAGCTGAAAAATGCTGGCACAGTTTATCCCCGTCCAGGGCCTGACTTCGATGCCAAATTTAGCCTTTGGCAACTTCATTCTATTGAGAGTCCCTGGGGACTTGTTTGACCTAATTTTGGAGAGCTGCAAGGGAATTCACTTCTGGACTGGGGCCCAGCAAGCAGGGAGTGGCTCAGCAGGCTGCCTAATCCTCTATTAAGTTAATGATAAAGTGTACCTGGGTACAGTCCACTGGAAGGCCAATTCCCTATATGTGAGGTTTGGACTAGGAATTCTCCATATAACTACAGGTAATTCCCAGTATTAAATATTATAATCATCTTGAGAGAAAATCTTTCAGAATGCAATATATATATATTTTTTTTTTTCTGTTTTTTTGTACATAGGCTTTTTCCAACTGATAATTTTGATACATGGCCACTATGAAAAATTTGGAAAGTATAGTACGGTTCTCCTTCCTTAGAATTAACCGTTGCTAATGGTTTGGTGTCAATTATTTCAGACCTTTTTTTTTTTTAACTTGTTTATAAACATACACACACTCACACCCATAACAGAGTTTTTAAAACTTAAAAAAAAACAAACAAACACCAAAAACCCCACAAATGGGATCTTATTCTGTCTACCTTTCGGTCTATCCCTTGCTCTTATGTAATGATACATTTAAAGATATATCATGGAGACCTTTCCATGACAGTTCATATAAATCTACCTTAGTCCTTTTTTAAAAAAAAAATCTTCACCCAAGGACATGCCCTTACATTAATCTTTAGAGAGAGAGGAAGGAAGAGAAAGAGAGAAACACTGATGTGAGAGAGAAACACTGATCAGTTGCCTCCTGTACGTGCCTCAACCAGGGATCAAACCCACAACCCAGGTATGTGCCCAGACCAGGAATCAAACCGCAACCTTTTTGATGTATGGGACGACACTTCAATCAACTGAGCCACCCAGCCAAGGCAACCTTATGCTTTTTTATGCCTGCACATCATTGCATGATATGGATATACTATAATTTATTTAACCACTCCTGTTGATACATATTTCCTATATTTTGAATGTTTCTTCATGATGAAAAATGATGAAATAAGAATTCTTATACAACATCTTTGTGGATAAATAAGATTACTGGGTCGGGGGATAGATTCTAAGAAATAGAATTATTTAGGTTTTTTTCTTGATACATCTGGAAATTACTTTTTAAACATTTTATTTTGAAATAATTTCAAATGTACAGAAAAGTGGCAAGAGTAATATAACAAACTCCCATATCCTCTTCACCTTGATTCCCCGATTATCATTTCATCACACTCTTCTCTCTCACCCCACATGTATATTCTATACATACTATATATTTTTTGTGATCCATTGAGACATCTGATATATTTGGACATGAAACCCTTGCCTCTAAATACTTCAGTGTGCATTTCCTAAAAACACGTGTCCTGAGCATTGGTGTCCAAGCCAGGAGATAGATATATAAAACTTTGAGTTTACACTGATTTCTCCAGTCTGACATCACAGTGCTCATTTCAGGCTTCTCACTTTCCATATTTGTAACCCTCTTCTCCGACAGAGAGAAACCTGCTCTCTCCGTCCCCCGTATACTTCCTCCTTTGCCAGACACCCCTGCATATAACCCATCTCCCTGCCATGCTGGTTGCTTCCTTAGCCCCACCCTGCTGCCTGCTTGGCTTGCGCTATGTCAGGCCCAAGGAAAAGGAAGTTTACTTATTTTTGAATGGTGTGGTATAAGATATATATCTTTTTTTTTCTTTAATGGGTAACCAATTGTTCCAACACCTATTCTCAATTATTTGGAATGCTTCCATGTATGTTTGTGTCAGTAGCTGATGAGCTATTCTCTTTCATTAATTTATTTTTGTATTTTTTAAAATATATTTTATTGATTTTTTTTACAGAGAGGAAGGGAGAGGGATAGACAGATAGAAACATCGATGAGAGAGAAACATTGATCAGTTGAATCCTGCACACTTGCTACTGGGGATGTGCCCACAACCAAGGTATATGCCCTTGACCGGAATCGAACCTGGGACCTCTTGGTCCGCAGGCCGACGCTCTATCCGCTGAGCCAAACCGGTTAGGGCTATTTTTGTATTTCTATAAGCCAATATCACACTTTCATTACTGTGGTTGTATAACAGGTTTTAATATCTGATAGGAAGAGGTCCCTCATTATACTTTTTAAAAAAATCCTACCTAATCCTAAGTATGTATTCTTCCAGATGAATTTTAGAATTAGCATGTTAAAGATCACATTGTAATTTTGACTAGAATTGCATTGAATTTGTACATTATTTGGGTAAAATGGTATCTTTACAATATTGAATCTTCCTATTAGGGAACATCATATGCCTTTTCTTTATTTTTTATTTTTATTTATTGAATTTATTGGGGTGACATTGGTTAATAAAATTATATAGGTTTCAGGTGTACAATTCTATAACACATCATCTGTATTTTGTATTGTGTGTTCACCACCCCAAGTCAAGTCCCCTTCCATCACCATTTATCCCCTCTTTACCCTCTTCTACCCGCCTCCCCTGTTCTCCTTTCCCTCTGGTAATTACCATACTGTTGTCTGTGTCTATGAGTTTTTTGGGTTGTTTCTGCTTAATCCCTTCACCTCTTTTATGCAGCTCGCAGCCCCCTCCCCTCTGACAGCCATCAGTCTGTTCTCTGTATCTATGAGTTTATATATTGTTTGTTAATTTTGTTCATTAGATTCCACATATAAGTGAAATATGGTACTTATCTTTCTCTGACTGGCTTATTTCACTTAGCATAATACTCTCTAGGTCCATCCAGGCTATTGCAAAGGATAAGAGTTCCTTCTTTTTTATGTCAAAATAGTATTCACTTATGTAAATATACCACAGCTTTTTTATCCACTCTTCTACTGATGGGCATTTGGGCTGCTTCTGAATCTTGGCTATTGTAAATAACACTGCAATAAACACAGGGGTGCATATGTTCTTTCGAATTAATGTTTTGGGTTCTTCAGATATATTCCAGGTATGCCTTTTCATTTATTCAGCTTTAAAAATATTTTTTCTTTCAGTAAATATTCATAATTTTTGTGTGTGGGTATTGGACATATAGTTTGTTCCTAGGTTTAAAAAAATTTTTTTTATGGCTATTATTGAGATCTTTTCTTCTCATCTTCTTGCTATATATTTTGTACATTGTTGAAATTATGCTGCATATACAATAATGTATCCTACTTTTTAACTTAATATTATGCCCAATTTCCTGACTAATGAAAATACAGGTTTTATGGTTGCATAATTGCCCATCAGATATTTATGTGATGTAATTTATTTAACCATTCTTTAAGGTTAGTAAATTAGATTGCTTCCATTTTTTTTTTTGCTAAATTTTATAAATACTACTGTGATGAACATCTTTATGCATAAATCTCTGTTCTATTTTGGATTATTTCTTTAAATATATTCCTCTAAGTAATATTTCTATATTTTATTCATAACACAGATATTTCCTGAAAGGTCTTCAATACAGTAACACAAAATAAGGGTAATTTGAAAGTAGTTTCATATTTGTTTAAAGTCTTAGCATATTACTTGTATTTAACTTACTTGCTCTTACAAACTGGTCCTGCATTCTTCCTGTCACTTAGCCACTCACTTTTGGGGCAAGATTAGAAAGTAATAAAATGGGGACTGAAAAAACAGCAGTGTCATAACAAACTGATGCAGTGAGAATCTGCATGGAAATAAAAGCCAATATCTGGGAAGACATTCTCGCCTTGTACCCGCAACTTCTGGCCTTGCATGCTTCCTTCATGGTTTCACGTGTACACTCGACTCTTTCACATCTCTCAATGTGACTGATATAAAATATCCCACATCTTCAAAGTTTCATTATATGCCTCATGGAACTATTTATATAAAGTTGAGTGACGCATAACTTAATTTTCTTGATTACTTGGGGTTAATGTAGAATCAGTTTTTAAAATTTCTTCCCCAAGGTCCATAGGCGCAGGTAGGATTGTTTTCCCCTCTGTGCAAGGCTTTAAATTGTTGTGCTTTTTATCACTAAGTCAATTTTTATGCATTTTTTTTTTCATCTCTACGGTGCTTGCAGCCTTTCAGCTTCCACTTCTCACTACTATCTGTATGCCTGCTTGTGGTAGTTTCTCCTCCCTCTTCTAGTTTACTGCTTTTAATTTTTTATGAGTTTGGAAACCAGATTGCCAGGCCTTTAAAAATAGAACTCAAGTAAAAATTAATAGGCTCTGAGAAAGGGCTTCAATGAATATTTAGGAGTGATAGGCAGGATCTTTAGGGCATGGACGGTGGTGATCTCTGTTTTGTTTCTGCAGAGGTCTTTTTTCATCTCCTTTATTTCCTTGGCTCTTTGCTGTGCTTCAATAGATGAGATGGCCAGATAGCCAAGTTTCACATAAATGAAATTTCATTACAATTCGGTTTGTGACACATTAAAGTGCCCCTTTTCCTTTCTTCTACTGAATTTGATTCTTTACATTCTTTTGCTCCTTTGACATCGTGTGTCAGGCTGGGTTGACTAAACCTGGAGAAATTGTTCATTGGGCTTCATATGTGTGGGATAAGGTCTCATCTAAACCTTCATTTCTCCTACCTTTTCTTCTTCCCTCCTCTTCTTAATAATTAAAACCTCTTACATTTCACATCAACAAAGCTATAATTCCCTTATATAAAAAAAATCATTTCTTGCCTAAAGCCTCTTTTAGCTAAAAAGAAAATTAACTGTATTCCATTATATGAAAGAAAGCAAAGGTAATTTACACAACTGTACCTTATTCTTACCTTTACTTTTAGTCATGGCTAATTGGTAAGGGCTACGATGCTACACCATGATTGTGTGGTCATTTTCTGTAAAGGCCAATCATTCTCCCTTTGCTGTTGATTTTCCCTCCTATTTATTAATTACCTTGTAATTATTTAGGTGCTTTGAGTGAGGGGACATGGCAGGTTCAATAAAAACTGCTATTAGAAAATCAGCTTAAACTTTATGTCTTATTAGTGGCAGACCAATGGGATCATCTTTGTATGTGGACACAGTAAATACCCTTGATGATGACAGTGTTGTGATTTCTTTAGCATGATCCCCTTGGTGGGGGGAGGGGGAGTCTATGATGTGTGAAAAATAGATGGACATTAATGTTTATGGTTTCAACTTTGGATCAACTTAAACTCTCCCATACAATGCCATCCCTCAGTCATTATTTAACACTAGACATCCTGTGTACGAATTCGTGCACCAGTAGGGTCCCTCGGCCTGGCCTGTGGGATCGGGCCGAAACCAGCTCTCCGACATCCCCTGAGGGGTCCCAGATTGTGAGAGCATGCAGGCCAGGCCGAGGGACCCCACTGGTGCATGATTGGGGCCAGGGAGGGACGCAGGAGGTTGGCCAGCGGGGGAGAGACCTCAGGAGGGCTCCAGGGCATGTCCGGCTCATCTCGCTCAGTCCCGATAGGCCAGACCCAGCAGCAAGCTAACCTACCAGTTGGAGCATCTGCCCCTTGGTAGTCAGTGCACGTCATAGTGACTGGTCGACCAGTCGACTGTCTGCCTCCTGGTGGTCAGTGCACGTCATAGCAGGTGGTTGAACTGCCTTAGCATATCATTAGCATATTACGCTTTGATTGGTTGAACAGACGACCAGATGACCAAACACTTAGCATATTAGGCTTTTATTATATAGGATATTGAGTTGTGACATTCATGTGTATACTTTTACACAGTGGGATAGCCTACCAGTCAAGAGTTTATTTTTAGCAGCATCACCATTTTTGAAATTTGTTTATGCAATTGTTTGAGTACTTTATTATACTTTTTACCACTATTTATAAATTTGAGTAGAAAGTGGAAAATTGAAAATGGTGATACTATTAATAAGAAGCATAGGTTTCCTAAACTTAATACATACACCTGAGCAAAGATGGAGTTGTTAGTTATGTACAAAGCAGTGACTCTTGTCTTCGTCATGTAGATATTAGTGGGCAAAATTGGAAAAGATAAAACCTGTTAGGAATCCTATATAGTAAAGAGCTAATATGCTAATTAGATGAAACAGCAGAACGACCATTCGGACAACCTTCCAGACGACCATCCAGATGACCTTCCGGACAAAGCTGGGGCTGCAAGGGGCCGAGGCAGTTGTGGCTGTGAGGGCCGAGCCCCTTGCACGAATTTCGTGCATCGGGCCTCTAGTACTTTATAAAGATAATATCTTAAAGGTGAGTTGCAATTGGGAATTTAATACTATTTTTCAGCTCTGTAGGGGAAATGCTCTTGTAATATGTAGTGCATTTAAACTTTTCATAATCAATTTTTATGTATGTTACCAGGACTGTATTAAATAAGAAACTGGATAGGAATGGGTAGGAAATAAACTAGGGGTCCACTTATAGGGAGTTCCAGATGGCACTTTATTCATCCTCCTTTCCCAGTCCAAATGCCTTTTATTAAATTTACATTATTGACACTAAGTACCTTTAAACTCTGTAGAGGAGTGAGAAAGAGGTCTGTGTCTAAAGCAGTACCAGACATGCAGATGTTCTCTCTGCCTATTGCTTCTCTGTCTTCTTTTTGATGTCTCCTTTTCCCAAATAGAAGTGTTTCTCAAAGTTCATTCCATAAACTAAGATGTCTAATTTTAATGGTAAATTAATTTATTTTCATAGTTTCAAACTATTATGAATTGAAAGGGCATGACAATAAAGTGAGGGTTGTTTGAGGGAGCTTGGTTGAAAGGTCAGCTTGGTCCAGAATCTGTCCTCAGTTTCACAGGTCCATGAATTCTGGCCTGTCTATAACCCCAAGGTGATTGGACTCTGGGAGAGTAGTTCAGGATAACTAAAATAATGAGAAATGATTATATTTTCTAGAAGGCCAATTTTTAATTTTACAATGAGAAATTTGTATATGGATTAGAATATTTGTTGATATGGACTATCTTTCCATCTCCCCCTTTTTACAGATCTACTTGACTATTTAATAAATTAAATTTTCAAATATATATAAAATCAACCCCACCAGGAACTAAACTGGGAGCCATAAGGCTCTTAGGAAATAGAAAAAGGCACATGAAAACCCGACTGGCATGGCTCAGCGGTTGAGCATCAACCTATGAACCAGGTGGTCACAGTTTGATTCCTGATTAGGGCACATCCCAGGGTTGTGGAGCTTGATCCCCAGTGGGGTGTGTGCAAGAGGCAGCCAATCAATGATTCTCTCTCATCATTGATGTTTCTATATCTCTCTCCCTCTCTCTTCCTCTCTGAAATCAATAAAAATGTATATTTTAAAAAGGGCATATGAAAGTTGCATTGAACATTTTACATCAGCCAAACATTCCCCGAATGGTCTGCCAGGTTTCCAAGGAAAATGCTGAAAGTTCTCATTTAAAAATTTAGCCACATAATACCAAGTACTCTTCATTGGAGTAGTGTAACTCATCAGTTGTAGTATTAGAATGGAGTGTAATGTTTGCTTATAGCACTATAGATGTGATATTCTGGTTCTGTGAAATAATAAATAAATAAGTAAATAAATAAAGCTAGAAATTTATTTAAGAGGCCAGAAGTTGAGGAGAAGAGGAAGAGGGATATATACTATAGTATATATGTCAGATATACTATGTGAGAAATGTAACCATGAACAAGGAAGACATGTTTCCTGTCTTCATGGGGCTTAAGATCTTGAACATCTAAATCCAGTAAGCAGAAATCAGAGTAGGTGTATGATGTAAATGTTTCATGACATTAAGCTATGTTAGCAAGTGTATCCAGCTCTTTAATAAATATATGCTTACCATAGGACTGGACAAGCTGAGTCAAAAGGCCATGGTACTTCCACCTTCTCCTGGCAGGGATGCTAATGTTTTACTCTCTGACTCCCATTTTCTATATTTTAAGGTTATCACCTCCCCTTATTTTGACACATTAATTCTTGGGACAGATGGTATGCTCTATTAATTGTAGAAAAAATCTTCCTCTTCATGTTCTATTCAAAAATTTTAGATTGGCATTTTAAATTGGATTTCTCTTATTGTGAGATCTGGGGCAAGTTATTTTGAGCTTCAGTGTTTTTCTCTGGTTAAATGGGAATAACAAGTCCAATCTATAAAGTTTTTATGAGTAGTAGATTAAATAATATAAAATATGCAAAATGCCTAGGCATAGGCCTATTACATTGAATGATGATAGTCCATAGAGACTTGCTATAGGCCAGGTACTTCAACATGTACTAACTTAATCCTCATATCAATCCTATAAGAGGGTCTAGTTTTTAATCCCCAATTCACAGATGTGTATCTTGAGATCTAGGAATGTAGAATAAGTTGCTTGAGGTCACACATTTAGTAAATTGTTGAATTGGGGTTTGAGTGCAGTAAGTCTGGGTTCTTGCTCTTCACATCTGTGCTATATTCCCTTTATTGGAGTATTCATTCCTTCCCCTTTCTCACCTAAAGTCCATCTGTCTACAGCCTATTTCCACTTGGGTGACTTTCCATTATCTTAAATCAGGATTCTTACCTGGGGCTTATGGGTGAGTTTCAATTAATATCTTAAACCTGCAAATTAATCAGGGCTCCTATATGTAAGAGGCAGAAATATGACTTAAGTTTAACCATGGATGAATTTCAATAAAGGACTAGGATATCTCCTGGATTCCAAAAATAGGAATGTGATAGATCCATGGACTAAAATGCCATTGGACATGTTCTCTCCTCTCTTTATCTCATTTCTGTCTTCTTGTCCCCTGCCCCCCTCTCATTCTGCATTTGAGCATTCATTCTCTGTTTCTCAGGCTCACCTGTTAGGAAACATATTAGTTAACAGCATCCATAGCTTTAGCTGCTAGGGATATAAAAGTTAACAATTCTTTGGATATAAAGGATAAAATTTCCAGAAAAGGCTCTATGGGCCCTACTTGGTTCAAGAGCTTTCTGGCAATCAATTCCATGGGTGTCCATTACAAGTTGTATATTATGTAAAAGTATGACTATACTTTTTCCTGAAGAGAGGATCCATTGGTTCCATCAGATTCTCAAGGAATTGATTTATAACTCAAAAGCAGTAAAGAACTACTACAAACACAAAATATGCCCAAACCATCTCTCTCTTTTCTTTCAAACTAGTCCTCTGACTGCCCTGCTTCTGTCACTGGTACCATAGTCTTCTAGACAGTCTTGCCACTCTGTTGTATTTTGATTTCTTCTCCCTGCATTCAGTTATTCAGAAAGTTCTGTTGATTCATCCCATTGCAATGTCTATTGGAATTACTCCTTTCTGTTTCTACTGCCATAATTCTTGACTATCTGCCGTCATCTTCGTTAGCTCATTAAATAGTAATACCTTTTAACCAGCTCTTTATTATTTGTCCCTCCTTACTTAAACCCACCCTGTGTTTTAGATGAATGCTTTAAACACTGTCATCTTGTCTTCTTCCTGGGCAGGGCCCCCTGCAGTTTGGTCCTGGCCCACCTTTCCAACCTCTTACCAACTGATATTTTATCACCTGGTTAGTAAATACTCTTGTATGTATCCACACAGTTGCTCAAGGGTCTTTTTTAAAAGACTTGCAACATGTCTATATGTAATTCACACCAATGCTTGCCTTTGTTAAGAAAGACTTAGGTCATTCTTTGACCTAAGAGTTGTTATGCTCATTTCCTGTTCTGAACATTTGTTGATTTTCCCGGGCCCTCCCTGGAATAGTCCTTCCTTCTGTCCAGCTACATATGTTTATGATTCTACTTTCCTCAAGAAGTGGTCCCATGCCATTCTAGTCAAACTTATTTTCTTCTCTCTTATGAGTTATTACAGAATTTACTGTTTTATTCATGTCGACACCTAATTCTATAGTGTTGTATTAATATTTAAATGCCTAAAGCATTTTGTTTCCCAAATAGATTATGAGGTTCTAGTAGGCAAGACTTCTGTCAAATTAATTAAATATTCCATAGTTATATACATACAGTAGGCACAAATACTTCTCAAGCATTTATAAATGTCAGTGTAAAAATATGTGGAGTTTCGCTTATTCGCATTATATTGAAATTTTCACTTATCAAAAAACAGATTTAATAGAAACTTCTTTTAAATAGTAGGTCTTCTATGTGGAAATGCTTTTAAGTATTAGTCTAGAAATTATTAAATATTAACCAAAAGGCTGAGGTGAGAGTTTGTGGGGAAAATGTTGAAGCTATCAAGTTAGAAGTCACCAACTGAAGATAATCTATCAATCAGAAAAATCTCTTTTACATCAACTTTTCAGAAATATTTTCATTGTGAAACATGGTTCACATTTTTAAAAAGATGTATTCTGTGTTCTCGTTGACATTTTACGTAGCATTATCCTGAGGATAAATGATAAAGGATACAATTTATATTTTGGTTCAGATTGTGGCTCTGCTTGCCATTCAGTGTGATCTTGACCTGGTCATTTAAAATCTGAACCTCTTTTCCCACCCTCATCTAGAAAATTGAGAGAATGATAGTT
The DNA here is from genome assembly GCF_000412655.1 of Myotis brandtii. Lineage (NCBI taxonomy): Eukaryota > Metazoa > Chordata > Mammalia > Chiroptera > Vespertilionidae > Myotis > Myotis brandtii. Next base: position 4,173,590 of record NW_005354174.1, read on the forward strand.
ACCTGATAGGATGTTGTGAGAATTAAATGAGGTAGTATAGATAATGCATTTAGTAAAGTATTTAAAGCCAGTAAGCAATCAATCAATGGTAGATGTTATTGGTCTTTATTCAATAAGAAGAGAATGAGGGAAAGGGTAGATAAAGGTAGACTGATGGTTTACTTAAAAGACTTAAAGGTATCAGGGACATGTGCAGGTGAGTGAGTGCTCAGGGTTGATAGACCAAGAAAGGGTATTTTGAATGGTATACATGGCACTGAAAAGTTGGGAGGTATAGGGTAAGGTTGGATTACTTTATTTTCAGGTTCTTCTTATTTAGCATACATTATGTTTCCAAGTTTAAGTTATAGACTAAATTATCATCTTGACTGGAATGTATGTTTAATGTGTAAAACAAATGAGCATTCTCAGTATTTCAGGTATTAGTGACAGGAAAGGAAGTCAGGGAGAGGGGCTGAGAATAGAGGTAACTTCTCTCTACAATGTTGCTCTCCATCCCTACTGTACCCCACCATTACCTCTGTCAGGAATAATTGCTTCCTCCAGAGAGTTAGAGTGTGGTAGCAAATTGTAAGACTTAATAGCAGAATTATGTGGAAGAGAATTGGCTGAATAGAATCATGTTAGATGATCATTGAAGCAGTGAGTTCATTCTAGTGGGCAATGCCACTGCCCAATGTGAATATGGGGTTTGGGAAAGGCCAGCCAAAAGAAATGGAGACTGATCTTAAGAAGTATGAGGAGGGTAGTGAGTCAGAGTTGCTCACTTCATCAAAGCAAGGGACCCTCTGGGTCACAGCTATTAGAGCTAACTGGGCAAATCTAATAAAGAGCTCTGCTGCTAAAATTGAACAATTACTATTTTTTTATAATTTCAAGAAAAAAATGGATTTAAAGCTTTTCATTTTATGTTAAACTTTTGGTACTTCTACCTTGTGAAAAGTTGCAAACAAATTTTAGAGGAAAAATGCAGACATTATTTTTTAATGCATTATTTTTAAATATATTTTTATTGATTTCAGAGAGGAAGGGAGAGGGAGAGAGAGATAGAAACATCAATGATGAGACAGAATCATTGATTGGGTGCCTCCTGCATGCCCCCTATTGAGGACTGAGCCCACAACCCGGACATGTGCCCTTGACCGGAATCGAGCCCGGGATCCTTCAGTCTGCAGGCTGACACTCTATCCACCGAGCCAAACCAGCTAGGGTGAAAATGCATTATTTTTTATATGTGGAGATCTGCATAAACATAATATAGCCAGATCTAGTGCTAGTAAAATTGTATCAAGTACACATGGCAGAGTTAAAGCTATCAGTATTCCATGGTGTTCCACAACGAGCACCATAATTTCTAAATGCTGCTGCCTGAACTAGTTTGAAAATCAACAGATTACTCTCCTGACTGCCTTTTGTTAATTCTTAAGGGAAGGAATATTATTAGCCTCCGTGAAACTCACAGGCAAGGCTTAGATTCAAAGTAATCATATAAAAAAGACCAAAGGAGAATTAAATAGGGTAAATTTGAGTGCAAGAATAACATAATAGTTACTGTTTCCTGAGCACTTATTATATACCAGGCTCTGTGGTAAGTATTTTTCAAACAATTTCATTTAATCTTTAAAAAAATATTTTTATTGATTTCAGAGAGGAAGGAAAAGGGAGAGAAACATCAATGATGAGAGAGAATCATTAATTGGCTGCCTTCTGCACACCCCGTACTGGGGATCAAGTCTGCAACCCAGGAATGTGTCCTGACCAGGAATTGAACCATGATCTCCTGGTTCATAGGTCTATGCTCAACCACTGAGTTTTGCAGCTGGGCAATTTCATTTAATTTTTACAACCTTCCTCTGAAGTATCATCACCCACATTAGATAGATGAAGCAAAGAAAGCTCAGAGACTTGCTCAAGGTCACAAAGCTGGTATAAGTGGTGAGTGACACAGATTCAAACTCAGGTTTCCCAAATCTAATCATGACCTTGTAATGCCTCTTTGTGTGATGTAATCTAAAACACACACACACACACACACACACACACACAAACTGAGTAAAGCACACAAATCTTTCTGCAATAACTAGATCAAAGTATTGTAATCAATAACTAGATCAAAGTATTGACTATTTGCACCAACGCAGAAGGCTCCCTCCTGCCCTCAATCAGCTTCCCCATAAGTAATCACTACTCTGCCTCTATCACCATAGATAGATAGTTTTTTTTTGTTTTTTTGGGGGGCGGGGAGTTATGACCCAAAGATTCCATATACCACTCCTTCACCTTGCCATTTTAGCTGTAGTATTCAAAGCTGCTTTTAGCTCTAACTTTTCAAGCGCTCACTGTAGGGACTAACTGTTGGAAATGGCTTCATATTCAATGTCTTGTATTCCGAAATCAATACTTACCTATTTATTTATTATTTTTTAATCCTCACCCCAGGATATTTTTCCATTGATTTTTAGAGAGAGTGGAAGAGGAGGGGAAGGCAGAGAGAAATATCCATGGGAGAAAAACATGGTTTGGTTGCCTCCTGCACGAGCCCTGAGCAGGCCTTGGGTGGGGGAGGAGCCTGCAACCCAGGTACTTGCCCTCAACGGGAATCCAATGGGGACCCTTCAGTCTGCAGGCCCTCGCTCTCTCCACTGAGCGGAACCCGCTAGGGCTCAATAATCTTTAAAAAGCTTAAAAAAGCCAAAGAAACTTCTGGATGAAGTCGGTCCAAAGGGTTGTTATCAAACAAACCTCTCTAAGAAAGACCAGACACAGGTTCCTTGACGGAAGTAATTTGGTGCATCTATTTCCAACCATGGCGTCGCACTGGGAAACGGATAACCACGAAAGGTCGTCTCGGCTGATGGAAGGAAAGACTAGCCGGGCAGAGCACGGAATAGTGATTGTTTCGCACCATCTTTCTATGTTCAGACAGCTTCCACAGCTGACTTGTTGTGTTATGTTGCAAGGGGGGGGGGGGGGGAGATAAAGGGGAAGAAGATCTAGGTGGAGGGCAGTGGGGGAAAGAGGACCTTCCAGGAAGCGTGAATGTGGCCACTTTCCGTGTCTGGCGGACTCGCTCCGAAAACCACGTTCCTTCTGGTCCGACCTGGCGGCGACAGAGGTAACCTCACAACCGCACCTCAGACTCTCCAGCTGTGGTCGGTGACTTCTCAGCAAGTCCGGATGACATCGCCTCCATTCTCCCCGCCACGCCCCTCCAGCCCCTCTCCCCCGCGCGTTTTCCACCTTCTCATTTCCACGTGGTCTCCGGTGGCCGTTGGAAGCAGCCCACAGAGCAGAATTGAGCACAGGGAGAGAATAAGTGACAGGAGCAGCGATCGATGACGCCGGCCGTGAGACGTGCGTAAGGCGACCCAAGTTTGGGGAAACCGACAGGAACGCTCTGGCCATCAAAGCCGGAGGACAGGCCCAGAGTGGGCGCACGTGACAGAGCAGCACCTCGAGAGTGACATCACCCTGGGGGCGGAGCCGGCGATAGGGCCTTGTCTGCTGCAGAGTTCCTTCCCCTTTTCTCCACTGAAAGCCGTCGACCCCGCTAGTCACAGCCCCCCTGGGGGGACGAGAAAGGCCCGGACCGCACAGCGCGGCGGAGCCAGGGATCCACCCCTGAGCGCGGGGGACGGCG
>NW_005354174.1:4177990-4189151 GCF_000412655.1 Myotis brandtii
GAGGCGTGGGGAAGGCTGGCTCCGGAGGTGGCGCTCAGGGTGGCGTCCGCGGGGCCCGGGGTCGGTCACTGGGGCGTCACCGAAGGTGTCGTGGAATCTGGTACCGAGAGAGCCTCCGGGTGGCGGGGACCCAGGGTGAGGATGCGAGGCCGATTGCTAGACGTGGCAGGGAATGTGGTGCAGAACGAGTTGCAAAATGTGCCCCCCCCCAATGCAGCATCGAAGTAGTTGTGAGATGTGCCAGGTAAGACAGAGGGTAGGTTGGCCGTGTGGCGCTGAAATGCATGGGAGAAGTGTTGTTGTTGATATTAATTATCCCCAGGAAAGGAGGCGTAGTGTAAGAAGGGATTAATAAGGCTCATGGCTAGATATTTTATCCCAGGAAATCGAGAGGCGCTATGATAGGCAATTTTTTTTTTTTTGAGTTATAGAGATTGTCCTCACCTGAAAGAATTAAAAGCCAATTGTGTCTGGTTGTGAGATGGGAAAGGAAAAAACAGGGCTAAAATAATTCCAGGTTTTGACATCAGCCTGTAGAGCACTGATACAATTGTATCCTAGCCCAGGTGTCTTCTCTCCGAGGTGTGGAATGTTTAAAATGTTTTTCACCAAACGTAAACAATGATAATGAGCATGAAGAAGATTTGATGTTTTGGGTGTCTTTCACTCTCTGCTCCTCTCCTGGAAAAGAAGAAACAACAACACTCCTCCCCGCCCCCCCCCCCCCCCCCCCCACGTCTTGACCATAATTCTGAGTTGAAGATCACTTAGGCAAAGGGAAATTTTTTTCCTATGTCCCTCTGTCTTCATTTTTACACAGGTGAAAATATCTGGAAAGAGGAAAACAAAACAATATGGTGAACAAAAGGGATACATTTTTCAGGCATTTTGAGGGGTTGGAGCCTAAACCTATTGCAGTGTTTAATTACAGTGAATGACAGTAGTGATATATTTGTTTATGTTCCTGGTTGTGTGGTGGCAAAACCGGGAAAATAAATTGTATGCAGTAATGTGGCATAAAAAGCAGCAACATGGATACTGCCAGTGAGTGCTTCTGCAGCATTTCCCAGGTAGATCATCTTAAGCACAAAAAATAAAATATTAAATCAATTCTCTCTCTCTCTCTCTGTCTCTGTCTCTAATTCATATGCTGCAAAAACACTCTGACTTCGGTTTAAGAAGAACATTTGTGTTTTGAAAGAATTGTTAGAACATAGCTTGAATTTCAGAGGTAACAAAAGACGAGCTTTTTAATATTATATATATATACACACACACACAGTCAATGAGTGTCTATATACCATGAAACAATCAGAAATGCCTGGATGTGTTCATTAGGATGTAGTTAATTACTGATGGATTTTAGTGTTTTATGTTATAATTCTTGCAGATAAACGGAATTACTTGCCTGAATGTTGTGCTCATATTAAGGACAGTAAGTAATTTGCCAGATAATCTGAAAATTTATACTTGATTGGCTTTTTCCTGGATCCAAATTCAGCTACTGAGGAATCATTTGCTTCAAATACAAAACTGGATTTTCTTTGGGGATTAATTTTGGGTTTTGGTCTTTTCTGTAGATATATTCCTCACCTAGAGGCTATGTTGAGGCTAAAGCAAAGAGGAGAGGGCCAGAGGAGAATAAAGAGCAGTTCTGTTGGGTCTTCCTGTTTTGTTCTGACTATAAGCCATATGTACTGCCACCCCCTACTGTCTGTAGGAAGAGGTGTTGCAGAGTCCCATTCTTTTCTTGTTATCACTGCCCCCTTGTGAAAGGGAAGAAATTGATAGTTGCACTTGGGAGATACCACTCTCCTCAGATTGTTCTTGATAGAGTGCTTATGTAGATTTATTAATCACCTATTCACTTCAGAGGTGCAGGGCTTTAAATTTACTGTTAATCAGCCTCCAGATTTAATGTTGATTTTTAATAGTATCTAATTTTAGTGAATAATTCAAAATTCTAAAGATAGTCTCAATATATTTGGGAAGATGGTGCAGTACTGTTGTTAGTAGTAGTACCATTAATAATATCTCATCCTTACATAGCACCTGTTATGTCCTGTGATACATATTTTAATTAGTTTCAACACCCAATGAGGTATATACTGTTATTTCCATTTTACAGTTGAGAAACTGAAATACAGAGATGTTAATTAGCTTGCCCAAGATTATTTAGCTAGCAAGTAGAAGAGCTGAGTTTCAATTCAGGAGCTCTGGCTCCAAACTCTGTGCTTTTCACCAGTATACTTTATTGCCCCCTCAATCAAATTAGTATTATCACACATCATTAAATTGTAGGTGCCCATCATAAAGCAAATATTATAGATGTGGATAAACTGAAGTAAAAAGTAAGATACATAAATGTTAAGCCTATAAATATACTAAAACTACAATATGAACATTTTTGTTTAGGAATTTATTTTTGTAATTTATTTCTGGGATTATGTGTAGAGGAGTATCAGTACTTTCTTTAAATAGGTTTTTTATTGGTTTCAGAGAGAGGAAGGCAGAGGGAGAGAGATAGAAACATCAATGATGAGAGAGAATCATTGATCGGCTGCCTCCTGCACAACCCACACGGGATGGAGCCCGCAACCCAGGCATGTGCCCTGACCGGGAATCGGACCATGACCTCCTGGTTCATAGGTCAATGATCAACCACTGAGCAATGCCACCCGGTCTGGCATATCAGTACTTTTTATGGTTAAGGAAATATTTGTGATTGAGGTTGGCTTTGGGGGAAACGTTAGAAGCAGAAAGTTACCTTCAAGTAGTTTGATATGTATATATGTGTATGTACATATATATGCGTGTATAGTATCTCTGAGAGTACACTAACACCAGTAAACCTTTACTGCTAATTTTCTCTAGGAAAATTAAAGAGAAATTATCTATTTTTCTACCCATTCACTTTATTTATTTATTTATTTATTTATTTATTTATATTTTAATCTTCACCCGAGAATATTTTTCCATTGCTTTTTGGAGAGAGTGGAAGAGAGAGGGAAAGACAGAGAGAAATATCGATGATGTGAGAGAAACATCGATTTGTTGCCTCCTGCACAGGCCCCAATCAGGGCCTGGGCCAGGGAGGAGCTTGCAACTGAGGTACATGCCCTTGACGGGAATCGTACCTGGGACCCTTGGGTCCGCAGGCCGACGCTCTATCCATTGAGCCAAATTGGCTAGGGCTTATTTTTTAAAGTAATTAACAAAAATGAATTGGATGCATATGTTCATTTTACCTCTTCCATCAATAATTGTTTGCTCAGTCCTGGCCAGGTAGCTGGGTTGGAGAAGTGTTCCATACACCAAGGGCTGTAGATTCCTAACCAGGACACATACCTAGGTTTGGGGTTCAATCCCCAGTTGGGGTGTGTACAGGAGGCAGCTAATCGATGTTTCTCTCTCTCTCTAAAAATCAATTTAAAAAAATATACTCAGGTGAGGATTAAAAAGAAAAACTAGCCCTGGCTGATAGGGCTCAGTGGTAGAGCGTCGACCTGCACACTGAAGAGTCATGGGTTCAATTCCTGGTCAAGGGCGCATATTGGTTTCAGGTTTATTCCCCTGCCCCATTTGGGACTTGTGCAGGAGGCAACCAATCGATGTATCTCTTTCACATTGATGTTTCACTGTCTCTCTCTCTCCCCCTTTCTCTCTTTCCCTCTCTCTCTAAAAATCAATGGAAAAAATATCCTCAGGTGAGGATTAACAGAAAAACAAAAACCTAAAATAATTTGTTTGCTCAGATTTTTCTCACACTTAAAACATTGTTTTATAGGTATTAACTATATATGAAATAATATTTTAAGATGTGTAAAATATAAAGAATATCAGTGCAGCCAATGCTCATATATCTTCCACCCAGTTTGAGAAATGGAATGTCACTTCCTACACTTGTAACAATTATTTTCTTCTCTTAGGCAAACTTTCTGCTATTCTGTGAATCACATATCCTATGTATTCAAACACTGCCTTCACTTTTTTATACGTTTGTTGATAAGGGAATTCAATATAATCTACAGATTATGATTACAACATTCAGGATGTATGCTTATATATTTAATAAATTGTCATAGACTTAGATCATGCTCTGTATTATGTTGGTTGGTAGTTTATTTTAGCATACTTCACTTATAAAATCAGATTTGTTGTTTGCATCTTTATCATAAAGTTTTACTAACATTGTTAAACATTAGATTATTTCCCTCTTCCATCCTTCTTTTTTTACTTTTTTCATTCTTGTTTTTCATCGATTCTTGACTGTCCTTAGCTTTCCCCCCTTTTCCCCATAAATGTCTTTGCTCTTTTAGTATTTTCTGAATTGACTGTGTGTGCATTATTTTGAATGGAGAAGGAAGTAGTTCTAGAAGGAATATACTAAACTAGTAGTTCCAAAAGGGAAATATTAGGGTAGTTGATATTGATTTATAAGTTAGAACCACGTGTGTGTAAAAGAAATGTGTCAAATTCTCTCCTTATCATATTTCTTCCTCTTAGACTAGAATTAAAATTGAATCTTTGGGACATACTGCTTTGGCATATTAGTTGAATTATATTGGATTGTATTTACACAGAATCACCAATGTTAGCTAGAATGTTTTTACTGATGGTACCCAGATTTTATTTCAAGGAGCTAGAGTAAACTATTGCAGAATGCTGTTTACTTTTTTAGCACTAGTCTGGGCAAGGTAACAAATGCTATAAAGTAGTTTGGAAGCTAATTTAATTATTTGGACTTTCCCCCCCTCTGAATGAATTGAAACTTAGCATTGTCATATCTGCAGAGTGCCTATGTCATCAAATTCTGTTATTAAATATACTGTATAAATAGTTTAGTCTTTGTCATAATACCATGAAAACTGTCACTTGCTTTATTTCAGTAGCATCTTTTGTAGAAACTTGTTAAGGAGATGGAGAGTACATATCTTTGGAGTCTCTTTAAAAATCTGTGGAGAGAAATAGTTTAAAAGAAAAAGCTTAAAGACTTACCGCTATATTTTCCCACTCAGTGGTCTATTTTCTTTCTTTTAGAGGATATTTTATCTTTAGTGCTTAATATTCAAGGTAATACTGGATAAAGAATAAGAAATTGGTTTCTGGCCGAACCGGTTTGGCTGGGTGGATGGAGCATCGGCCTGCGGACTCAGGGGTCCCGGGTTCGATTCCGGTCGGGGGGCATGTGCCTTGGTTTTCGGGCACGTCCCCACTGGGGGGCGTGCAGGAGGCAGCTGATCGATCTCTCTCATCGATGTTTCTAGCTCTCTATCCCTCTCCCTTCTTCTCTGTAAGGAATCAATAAAATATATTTTTTTAAAAAAGAAAAAAAATTGGTTTCTGAGTTTTAGAAGGCTAGAGCAGGTTGAGGATACAATAATGAAAAAAGTTTCTGGTAGGAATCTTTTTTATTCCAGAAAGTTCTAAGTAATTACGATACCATAATTATTTATGGAAACAAATTTCTTTTACTTGGTCAATTTATTTTATTTTAAAAATCTTTATTAATCGTTTGAAAGCTTTGTGGATGTTATAAATATCAGCTAGTTGCTTTTTCATGGGTCACACATTACAAAAATACGTTACATTCTGCTTTTGTTAGTTCTTGAATAGTTGAAGATAAATAACAGTTTAAGGTGAGTTTAAGAGGCAAACGAATTAAGTTGGTATTAGTCTTATCATGTCCTGTCTTTCCCCTTTCTTCTCCATAATATCAATCTCTGCCTTTATTCAGTGCATGGTATATCCTACCTTTCAAATTCCTTTAAAAAACCCCCACAAAAAACAACTTGAGCCCTGGCTGGTGTGGCTCCTTGGTGGAGTGTTGCCCCATGCACCAAAGATCTCTGGATGGATTCCTCCGTCAGGGCACATGCCTGGGCTCCCGCCTCCATCTCCAGTAGGGGGTGTGCAGGAGGCAGCTGATTGAAGTTTCTTACATGGATGTCCCCCCCCCTCCCTTCCCTTTCCCATCTCCCTTCCCCTCCCCCTCCTCCTCTCCCTTTTTCTCCCCCCTCCCTTTTAAAAAATATTTTTATTGATTTCAGAGAGGAAGGGAGAGGGAGAGAGAGATAGGAACATCAATGATGAGAGTCATTGACTGGCTGCCTCCTGCACACCCCCTACTGGGGATGGAGCCCACAACCTGGGCATGTGCCCTGAGGGAATCAAACTGTGACCTCCTGGTTCATAGGTCAATGCTCAACACTGAGCCACACCAGCCAGACTCTCATCTCTTATTGTGGAGTTAGAGAACATTCTCTACAGATATATACATACTTACACACTCCGTCCAAATTACTCAGAATAACTGGACTATAACTAAAACGAACTCTAGAGTTAAACTAGATTAAAAAAAATATTTATTAGGGTGAAGGCAGGAAGGTTAGAAAGTTCTCTATGTGAACTTTAGATGAAATATTTTCATTTTATATTACAGGCGTTAGCAAACTATAGCATATGGGCCAAATGCAGCCCAGCGTCTATTTTGTATGGCCTGAAAGCAAAGAATAGTTTTTACATTTTTAAATGGTTGAAAAATATCAAAAGAATCATGCTTTGTGATATGTGAAAATTATAGGAAATTTAAATTTCAGTGGCCATAAAGAAAGTTTTATTGGAATATATCCATGCTTAGTCATTTACATATTGGCTATGGCTGTTCTCTGGGTACAACAGCAGAGGTGGGTAGTTATAATAGAGACCATGTGGCCCACAGAGCCTAAATATGTATTTACTGTTTAGCCCTTTATAGATAAAGTTTACCAGTGCTTGGTCTGTTATATAGTCTGTGACCATTAAATGTTCATTAAATGTCATGAGTTGGAGACAGACCAACCATGTCCGTTGGAGACCTCTGTAGGGAGGGCATAATTGCTTCTGTCTATTTACTGAGAAAAGATTGGCCACTTTGCCTTAGTAGTGATTTATCTGACAGAGCACTCCCGTTGTACCTCCATATGACACCCATACTATGTCTAACTCCGAAGCAGTTTCTGACGAAGTGTATTATTTGATTCTTCTTTTTAAAAATTTATCTTTATTGTTGAAATTATTACAGATGTCTCCCCCTTTCTTCCCCATATGTGGAATCTATTTGATTCTTCTATTCCTTTTTCTTAGAAGAGGTATCCTAAGCAGAGAGGTTTGGAGCCCAGCACATAAGAGAACATTTTTCTTTTTTTGCTCAGGGGTGGTCTCTTGTTCATATTTTGCATAAAAATCATTGTTATATGAAAGTAAAGACCCTTGATTTAATATATTAGTTTGTAATACAGACACATTGTATTTAAGGAATATGAGTTAAGCTAGATTAGTTATATTGGGAAAGTTGGATTTGACTACCTACTGTGTACAGTAGTTACTTTTACTACAGTAGTCTTTCAGTTGAAGGTGGACATTTCATATTCTTTCTTTTTTTAAATATTATTTCTTAAATAAAACCTAAAATTTTAATTCAAAATTTTGTGTCCTAGCTACTCATTATACTTCTAGGGAAAATGTTGTTAAAAATAAATGTATTAAAGTTTATCACTTTCCTAAAGTTTCACTGGCCAATGTTGTTAAGTTTTACAGCTTTCTCTAGGCGACAAAAGTATGAAAAGGAAAACAGTGATTTATATACTCCTTTTAATAAATATCAGCAAGTATTACATACATAAAATTCACAAAGAAGAACATATAAGCAATAATAAGAGAAAACTTTTGTTATTTCAAGCAGATATATTTGGACCAGGTAGCTATGAGTATTTCCTTGTCTGTAACACCATGATTGCATTACCATAACTGGTTATAGAAATTGACAATATGAAGAAATACAGCACCAGTTTTTATTGCCATGGAAACCCGTTTTTCCTTACCTATGTATTACAACTTAATAAGTAGATTAGTTATTAAACTTGGAAATGGGAGTGTTATTTAATCATTTTAGGTATGGTGAATCTGCCTCAGATCTTAGTAAATTGCCTCTGCCTAATTGAAGGAAGTCTGTTCTTGTCCCTTGTTCCTAATCTTGTGTTGTAAGGTCCCACAGTTTCTAGCTGTAGTTGTCAAAATATAATAAGCCAAAGCTAATCAGCCTATGGAAGCTTGATGGGTATTTGTGGTGCTCTAGAATTCTATTTCTGTTCAAATTCCATGGAATCCTGTAGTGCTCCCTAGGATTGTGAATTAGGGTGAATGAAGGTAATTAGCTTTAGTAGACATGTGGGATGAAGACTTACTACAAACTCAGGTCCTGCTTCAGCATCAGAGAATCTTAGCTCTTACCTTTTTAGGGTTTTAAAGAGGAAAAAATAGACTTTCTTTGAAAGTTGTTACTCAGACATTCCTATATTATAGGATGACAATACTATTGTTCAGTTGTAAAGAAACTTTGAAATTCTGCAATCATGAAACACATTGTATAGTAGGTAGCACATAAATTTGTGAGTTTTTGTATCATGAAAACAGGTTAGAATTACTGCTCTGTCACTAGGGGGCTTAAACCTATCTTGCAAGGTTTTGATGATGATGATGAAATGAAATAATGTCAGTGGAAATCTTTAGGACAATGTCTAGTACTTACTAAGTGGTAATTTTTATTAGGCTTTGGAAAGTGTCCTAGATTTCTCTTTTTTGATGTATGCTTCCCACAGCTCCTCCCCAGTATTTTTATTAGCATTGTTATCTTGTCTTACATTCCTTTTCAGCCTTGCAAGTCATTTAAAAAACCCGAGGTAATTTGGCTACTGATTTATTTTGTGTTTTGAAAATTTCTTTTATGAAGGATTTGATAAAAGCTGAGAGAAAGAGTTCTTGAAAAACCATAAAGTTTAAAATAAAAAGTCTTAGGAGAGAGATGCTGTTGGGCATACTCCTAGTATACATTTCTTTTTTGGACTGTTTGTCTTTAAGCAGCATAAACTTGACAAAAAATTAATTTTTAATGTCCTCTATAATGTAGCAAATCACAGCTTGAGACAAAGAAATTTTTGACAATTTTTTTTCAACTCAAGCATGTAAACATTTTCAACTTTTATAAACATCTTTCACTTTTGTGAATAACTGGAACTTTCTGTGTATGATAACTTTATCCTCCCACCCCCACCCCATGCTCCATGTAATTTTTCTTTTTAAAAAATTGTATGTGGCAATCAGTCAAGGTGGTTGGTTTTTTTTGTGTGATTTACTTAATAAAAAGGATTTGTCTATTTACAGTGTAAAATAATAGAAGAAGTTTGCCTGTCCTTTTTTAGTATAATAAGCTAACTATTCAAAATCTCATTTTTCCCAAGCTTCAATTATTTCTGTAACATTTTGTTCATTTCTGCTCATCTGTGTATCATTATACAATTAGTCGTTGAATATGTTTCTTTAAATGGACTTGACTCACTATCTCTTAGTTGTCCTAATATCTATGTTTGTGCTAGTTCTAAAATAAAAACTAGTTCATCCTAAAGGCATCTTGCTTAATGCACTGGGGAAAGACCACTTACATGCAACTTTGGCTCCAGAGGCCATTCGTGCACCAGTGGGGTCCCTTGGCCTGGCCTGCGGGATCCGGCCGAAACTGGCTTTCTGACACCCCCCGAGGGGTCCGGGATTGTGAGAGGGTGCAGGCCAGGCAGAGGGACCCCACTAGTGCATGATCAGGGCCAGGGAGGGATGCAGGAGGTTGGCCAGTTGAGGAGGGACCGCGGGAGGGCTCCAGGATGTGTCCGGCCCGTCTCCTTCAGTCCCGATTGGCCAGACCCCAGCAGCAAGCTAACCTACCAGTTGGAACGTCTGCCTGGTGGTCAGTGCACCTCATAGGAGCAGTTGAGCGGCCTTAGCATATCATTAGCATATTATACTTTTATTATATAGGATTTGTATTTTGTATATAGGATTGGTTGAACGGCTGCCCAGTCGACCAGACACTTAGCATATTACACTTTTATTATATAGGATTTGTATTTTTTTTTTACTTGAGTTCTGGCTAGGAAAGAATTCAGAGCAAAGACTCAAACTATAAGAGAATGTTTATTTAGAAAATCATAGAAGTAGAAGAAGTGAGCTGTAGAAGAAATAGACTCAGGGAACAAGTTACAGAGGCAGAAGGGCCCTTGACTCTTAGAAGAGAGAGAGGCAAGGAAAACACACCTGATGAGAAGAGAGTGGGGAAAGGTGTGGGCATGCCCCATAAGAGAGAGCCACAAGGATTTTGTGTTTTTATTTTTATTTTATTTATTTGTTAAGATTTTTTTTATTGATTTCAGAGAGGAAGGGAGAGGGAGAGAGAGACAGAAACAAGAATCATTGAGAATCATTGATTGGTTGCCTCCTGCATACCCCACACTGGGGATCCTGCCCACAACTTGGGCATGTGCCTTGACCTGCAATCGAACTGTGACTTCCTGGTTCATAGGTCAACACTTAACTACTGAGCCATGCTGGTCAGGCGGATTTTGTGTTTTTAAATAAATGAACTTTATAGTGATTATCTTCTTGCTTTAGATAATTTAATTCTCTTTTTGTCTTTGGCTGAAAATGGCTAAAGATAGCCATTTATTGTCAACAAATGTCAGTTGTTTTTACTTATATCTGATGTTTTCTCCTGTTATCCCTTATCCCCTATTTTACCTTTTAAAAAATTTTCAAAAGTAATACTCTGCTTGCAACCACTAGAATAAACAAAATGGGTAAATAAAGAAAAAGTTAATTATTTTTCTCTTCCCTCAGGGTCTCCCTTCTCCACTTTTACTCCAACATTAACCAATACTGTGTATTTTTCAACATCTTTCTCTTTGCTCAAAAACATATAAGCATACAGGTTGTGGCAAAAGTTTTACAATTGTTCCTATGGAAAAAATACTATCTATCTATATAAAAGCCTAAGCGACCATTATGACGGAACTACCGGAACAACCGGTCGCTATGACGTGCAGTGAGCGAGCAGGCAGGCAGGTGAGCGATTCGGAGCCGGTTCCAGATTGTGAGAGGGTGCAGGCTGGGCTGAGGGATACCCCTGCCCCCCATGCCTGAATTACGTGCATCGGGCCTCTAGTCTACACTAATAAAAGAGAAACATGGTAATTAGCGTACGACCGCTACCCTTTTCATTGGCTAATCAGTGAGTATATGCAAATTAACTGTCAGCCAAGATGGCGGCCGGCAGCCAGGCACTGAAGCGAACAGG
>NW_005354174.1:4191782-4194525 GCF_000412655.1 Myotis brandtii
CACGGCCGGGCGGGGGGGCCCCCCCCCCCCCAGTGCACAAATTTTTGTGCACCTGGCCTCTAGTATTGAATAAATGAATATCTCACGCCCTCGCGTGCAATGTCGTCACAAGATGGCCGCCACAAGATGGCCACGCACACAGCAGAGGCAGGGCCTGGCGGCTGCTCTGCACAGTGAGGCCTGGGAGGTCCTGTGGCTCCGGCTCCGCGTGGCGCAAAGGAGGCCGGTCCCGGCGTCTCCACTACCTCGTGCCGGAGGAGGCGGGTCCTGGCGGAGGAGGCGGGTTGCTGCAGGGGAGGGCAGTTGTGGGTGATCAGGCCAGCAGGGGAGGGCAGTTGGGGGTGATCAGGCTGGCAGGGGAGCAGTTAGGCCTCAATCAGGCCAGCAGGGGAGTGGTTAGGGGGCAATCAGGCTGGCAGGCAGAAGCAGTTAGGAGCCAGCGGTCCCGGATTGTGAGAGGGATGTCTGACTGCCAGTTTAGACCCGATCCCGCAGGGGACATTTGGCAATTGGACATCCCCCGAGGGGTCCCAGATTGGAGAAGGTGCAAGCTGGGCTGAGGGACATCCCCCCCACCCCCGGGGCCTCTAGTTAATAATAGTTAAAAGAATAAACTCTGTGTTTCGTGTACTCACAACTGTAAAACTACTTTTACCCCACTATGTTTACACTCACATACACAGGCTTTTTGTAACTTGCTTTATTAATTTAAGAAAACATGGCTGCCCTGCCCAGGTGGCTCAGTTGGTTGGAGTGTTGTCCCCTGCACCAAGAAGGTGGTGGGTTTATTCCTGGTCAGGGCACATACCTAGGTTGTGGATTTGGTCCCCCATAGGGGTAATAGTTCTCTCTAATATCAGTGTTTCTCTGTCATATCGATATTTATCTCTCCCTCTTCCTTTCTCTCTAAAAATCAGTGAAAAACATCCTCGGGTGAGGATTAAAAGAAAAAATAAAGGGAAAGAATATATCATGGCAATCTCTCCAGTTTAGTAAGTGAAACTCTAATTTTACAAAGCCGAGTAACATTCCATAGCATACTACACCATAATTTAGTCTGTTTTTCTTTAACTGATGGATGTTAAGATTTTCTTTTTTTTTTTGCTATTATAAATGTTAGTCAATTCTTACTCATGACTAGAAAAGCAAACATTCTAAATAAAATATTAGCAAAATAAATCCAGCAGTGTATTTAAAAGACAGTACCTCATGATCAAGTAGTTTATTCTAGGAAGGCAAAGGCAGTTAAATATTAACATTTGTTATATTAATATATTACAAGATAAAAACTATATGATTGTCTCTCTCTTTTAGAGTGAGTTGGGGGACTTGGGGATAACTGGCCTTTGGTTGCCAAAGCCTGGTACCTTGACAGTATGGAAATAAGCATACTTCTAGAGACAGAAATGGATGATACAGATGAGCCTGTTCAGTTTAGGGCTGGCACATTTTAAGATCTTCTATTTGATTACTTTGGGCGTAATGAGCACCTTGTTGGCCTCTGTACTGGTGCTCATTGCCTTTGAAACACTGGCCTAAATCTTTTTGAGGCTTTTCTTATGCTTGTTTGCAAAATATGCATTACCTAGGATCTAAGTTTCTTGAAGCCATTTCCAGGACTGGTTGTATGTGATATTGTTCTTGGATTTGGCTATATTTATACTGCCAGCTACAACTCTAGGAGTGGTGAAGACTGGAAAAAAGAGACCAGTGACTATCTTAATAGATGCCAGAAAAGCATTTTATAAAATTTTGTAGTAATTTCCTCAGAGTATATGTGGTATCATTTCTGAATCCTTGGATATATTGTTCTTGAGTTATAATCCTTTTTTTCCTATATAGTATATACACCTTATACCACTGTCATCAAGCTTCTTGTGCAATAGATAAGTCTGATGCCGGTCTGTTCTGCTTTCTTTATAAGTAACTGGTTCTTTGTCTCCTACATAGTTGTGCCACTCTTATGACCCCCCGAGATTATCAATCTAATCTCATTATGCACTTTATCACTTTCATATCATGAGAGACCCAATACTGCCAGTTCATCTCTCATTTCTTGAACTCTTCTTGTCTGTACAATATTTGATTTTCCCCTTTCTGGTCCCAGTTTTTCCTTTTTTGGTGTTATTCTTTAATGTTTAGTAATAGTAAAATCATTTTGTTCATTCTAAGTTAATATTCTTAGGGACAAATTGTGCTTTTTCAAAAAGTGGTTTCAAATATTTTTTCTATTTTAGGGAAATTTAAAAAATTATTATTTTTTAGATTTGTTCTGTTCCTTGCTTTCATTTTCTTCTTCAGGGATTCTCATAATCCGTATGTTCAAATTCTTTGCCTGTCTTCAGTATTTATCACTTTCAAATCCGTTTTATCTTTTGAGTTATGAAATTTTCCTCCTTTTTACCTTCTATTTAAAAAAAAGATTTTTATTGATTTCAGAAAGGAAGGGAGAGAGAGAGAGAGAGAGAGAGAGAGAGAGAGAGAAGCATCAGTGATGAGGGAGAATCATGATCGGCTGCCTCCTCCCACTGGGGATCGAGACTGAAACCCCGGCATGTGTCCTGACCAGAAATCGAACTGTGACCTCTTGGTTCATAGGTTGTTGCCCAACCACTGAGACACACCGGCCGGGCTTACCTTGTATTTTTCTTAAGGGATTATCTGCTTTTATTCATTCCTGTCTTCATTTCTGTAATGATTCTTTTATTTTATTTTATTTTTTATTTTATTTTCATATTTACTC
>NW_005354174.1:4194783-4199193 GCF_000412655.1 Myotis brandtii
CCCCCCTGGTGTCTGTGTTCATTGGTTAGGCTTATATGCATGCATACAAGTCCTTTGGTTGATCTCTCCCTTACCCCCACCCTCCCCTACCTTCCCTCTGAGGTTTGAAGGCCTGATCGATGCTTTTCTACCTCTGGATCTGTTTTTGTTCATCAGTTTATGTTGTTCATTATATTCCACAAATGAGTGAGATCATGTGATACTTATCTTTCTCTGACTGGCTTATGTCACTTAGCATAATGCTCTCCAGTTCCATCCATGCTGTTGCAAATGGTAAGAATTCCTTTTTTTTTTTTTACCACAGTGTAGTATTCCATTGTGTAGATGTACCACTGATTCTTTTATTTTTAATTCTTTCCTGAGTTAATGTCATCTCATTGTAGTTTGTGTAATTCTCACATCTGTTCGTTCATGTCTTGTGTCATTTTCTTAAGGTCTTTTAACTCATTTTGAAATAGCATGTTACAGTTTTGATCTATTATGTGGGCATGTCTTTCTGGCATGGTTTCATTGTCTGTAGGGATATTAATCTCCTTATTTTTTCTTTTCTTATAACGACTTTGTATAGGATTGACATTGATACTTTTCTGTGACTCACTTTTATTTGAAATTAATTTTAAAAATCTGTTTGAATGTGACTGGGTCAGGAAAAGTTTTTCTATCTTCATAGAGGTTTTTCTTTTGTTGTTTTTGTGTAGGGTTAAAAAGTATGGCAGCTTGCTTTCTGAGACTTCCTGGCCTTATTCTCCAGTAGTTGTGTCTGGACCTTCTATTAACTTCCTCTCTGTTGTCTGATCCCAATTGTCACCCATATATGATCATGAGACCCTTCTTCTGTGCCTTCTGGAGCTCATTGTCAGTTATCTGCAAAATTCCTTTTCATTTTAACCTCTTATCTAAACATTATTACTTTTTTTCTCTAACTGAAACTTATTTCTTCTCTGAAGAGTTAAGTGCTGGCTCCTCTTTGTTTCTCATAATTGCTTCTAGATTTCTTCTGGGCTTACTGTTACTCTCTTACTACTCCAGTTAAAATTAATGATTTTAGTATCCATACAGATGATCCTGATAGTTTGGCCTCTGGAATTCTCTACTGATCTTGTCTTCTACCTCAGTCATTCACTTTTATGGCATATCCTATGCAGATGTTTTTTGTGTTTTTTTTTTTAAATACAGTGGGGCCTTGACTTACGGGTGTCCCAACTAACGAGTTTTTCGAGATACGAGCCGTCTCTCGGCCAATTTTTTGCTTTGAGTTGTGAGCTAAAATTCGGGTTACGAGCCAGCTCCAGATACCCCACCGCTAGTTGGCGCAGCGAACGTCACAGCGAACGCCACAACATCAGCCCAGCAACACGTGTCATTGTAATGGTGAAAATTGATTTGACATATGAGTAATTTGAGTTACGAGCTCCATCACGGAACGAATTAAACTCGTAAATCAAGGCCCCACTGTATATTTTATTGATTTTGTACAGAGAGGAAGGGAGAGGGATAGAGAGTTAGAAACATCGATGAGAGAGAAACATCAATGAGCTGCCTCCTGCACACCCCCTACTGGGGAAGTGCCGGCAACCAAGGTACATGCCCTTGACCGGAATCGAACCTGGGACCTTTCAGTCGCAGGCTGACGCTCTATCCACTGAGCCAAACCGGTCAGGGCTCCTATGCAGATGTTTTTAAACCCTCAGTGCATTTGCATTAACTGGGGAGCTTTGGAAAACTCCAGATGCCTAGGACTCACTCCCAGAGATTGATTTGGTTAGTCTGAGTATGGATTGGGATATTATTTTTAACAGTTTTCCAAGGTGACTATAATGTGCAGCCAAGATTGAGAGTCACTGCCCTAGACCTTGTTATTACCAGTAACTACAGCTTTTCTGGCATTTTGCTCTCCCAACTACCACCACTAGTTCTTCTGGCTCACTTCTTCTACCAGCAACCTTAATTCTTTGACTTCATTGGGACTTTATAATTTACCACCTTTTTACTGTTACTCAAGGTGTGTGTGTGTGTGTGTGTGTGTGTGTGTGTGACTTATTTATGTATTCATTGATTGATTCTTGTATGTCCCCTGACCGAGATTGAACCGGCAACCTTGGCGTATCAGGGCAATGCATTCACTGTTCCTTCTGCCTGGGATTTTCTTTCTTCAGGTAGCTTATTTCATCATATTCTTCAGGAACGTAGAGCTCTTTAAAAGGTTTACAGCAGTGGTTCTCAAACTTTGGCATGCCTCATAATCAGAAGAAAGAAAAACTTAAATTCATTTACTGTAGAAGTACATCTAGAAAAATTGTTTTAAATATTATGAATGCATGTGAAGATTATCAGAGAAATTGGTAGAAAAATAGGGTTTTAATAGGTCTTGCAGGACTCATAAGGAGAAGGAAAGAGATAATATTAAGGAGGAGGACTGGATAACTTGTAGAAGGAAAGATTTAAAGGTAATATTAAGTAAGTTTGCTTAGGTGACAGAAAGGGATCTGGGAAAGGGTGTAGGTGAGTGGGGTTTAAAGTTGTAAGTGGGTTAACTTAAAACTTTATCCTTAAAGTTTTATCTCTCTTTTTTATCGCCAAGTCTGTTTTCTGATTCTGACTTGATCTATTCTCACCCTTTCTCTGCCCCTTTCCCTGATTATTGTATTACATATCAATTCTGCCTACTTTGCTTCATATTACATGCTACTCTTCTATAATCTGATCCAGAAAATTATCTTTTGATTATCATTTTGTAATTTATTTCATTATTTGTAGATAAGAATTCTGGCTTTAAAAAAAAAACTTAACTTTTTCTTAATATTTATCTGTCATTTAACTATCCATTCAAAATTTTACTTTATCCGAAATAGAATCCTTAGTTCCAGTTGTGCTTACTCCCTTTCATTTGATAGCATTTGAGCTCGTACATTGTGGTGTGGGTATACTTTAAATATCAAAAAATGAAGCTATAATAATAGAATTTTCACGCATTTGCATTTTTTAATTTTTTCTATTTCATCAAGAACACCTTTCTTGATTAAAGCTATCATTCTTTGATTCTCCTGATTAAGATAAAAATTCCTGATCTTAATGAATACATTATTATACCCCATTTTTAATAATGGGTGTGTGTGTGTGTGTGTTTGTGTTAGTTGACATCCCACTGTGTCATTGCTTTACAGATGAATAATTTAACACTACTTTATGGATGAATAATTTAACACATTCTGTTAAATGAGAAGTTTCATGGAGTAATTGCCTTTACTGATCTTCTGGGCGGATTCTTTTTTTGGGGGGTGATTGTTTTTCTAGGTGTTTTTACATACTGTTAAGATAGTGTTCAGCTGCATGCAATAGAAACTCAAGTAGAGTGGCTTAATCACAGAGGATTTTTCCCCCCCAGGTATCAGGGACACAGGCTCCTCCTATATTTTTTTCTCTGCTATCATTGAAGGGTGGCTTTTGCCTCATGGATTGCAAGATAACTACTTCCTCCCCAGACATTTTAGTTTTTAAAACAGTAGTTTTTCTTTAGTCCTTGCTCATAGCCTTATGTTTTCATTTCATTGGTTACAACTGGTCGTCTGGTCACCAAAGATACAGGGAGTCTGATATTTTAGGCACATTACTACCTTATCCAAAATTAGTGTTTTGTTAATAAAAAAGAGAGCGAGAATTTGGAGTAGGCAACTTTAACAGTTGGTAGGTAGTATGCAATTATACATCTCTATTCCTTAAAACAGCTTTGCAAGTTAGATGGTTTCATGTTTGTGGTAGAGGAGAAACTGGGGGTCAGCGAGGCTAAGTAACTTGTACAGTCATACAGTTAGTAATTGATAGGGCCGGGACATGAACATAGGTAAATCTCTGTCTAAAGATTACTAGTATACTCTTTCCATTATGTCCATGATCTCTTTATATTGTCTACTTAGCAGTCTGATTTAAGTACGTAAAGACTTTGTATAAATAGCATTTAAGATAGTTTACTAAAATGTGATGCCTTTTAAGACTAGTTTACTGGTGTTTAAAAATGATCATGAGTACCAGAGGGTACCTATTGCTTTTTTTTGGATATGTAAAAATGAAGAGATTCTTGTCGTATCAGAATAGAGATAAACTGTGAATGCTGTAAATAATTTTGTTGAGATCTGTTCAAATAGGGGATTATCACAAGCATTTGATAAGGACTGTGGCTGACTCTTCAAATGAAAATAAATATAATAATGTTTAATAACCTGGAGATTATACCCTGACTGGTTTGGCTCAGCGGATAGAGCATTAGCCGGAGGACTGAAGAATCCCAGGTTTGATTGCGGTCAAGGTCAGGTACCTTGGTTGCAGGCTCGATCCCTAATAGGGGGCATGCAGAAGGCAGCTGATCGATGTTTCTTTCTCATTGATGTTTCTAACTCTCTAGCCTTTTCCCTT
>NW_005354174.1:4199256-4207969 GCF_000412655.1 Myotis brandtii
CTGGAGATTATGTAGGAAATCAGATCACTTCAGATTTCTTTTACTAAGTTGATTAGTATTCTGTGATTTATAGTGACCATATGCCTACATACTAATATTTCTTATCATGTTTGACAGAAACACTATGTATCAAATTATAAAGTGTTACCAACCTGATATTTTGATAAATATTTCTATTAAAGATAAATTTGACCTCAAATTGGCAAAAGAATTCTCATTTTGCTTTATATCCATGTAATTTTTTACAAGGCACTTCATATATTTATTTGGGCCACATTTTTTTTCTTTGTAGTCTTACTAATGCCTACTCATTAAAACATGTTTGTGTAGCTTACTTATAAACATGTGAGAAAGTGTATGATAAAATATGTACAGTAGAGATATTACAACAACTAGAAATTTTTTAAAGTGGGGGAAAAAAGCCTAAGATCTCTTCTCTTCCTCCTTTCCCCACTGCCAGTGATCATAGTTTTCTTGAGGAAGGTTTGCAAGAAGGAATAGAGGGAATTTCTTCATCTCTCACAGTGGGACACTTTGAATGTCAGAATAATTAAACTTATCGTCCTTTCAGAACATATTTATTGAATTTTACATGCCAGACAATGAACTACATACATGTTAAAGATATAAAGATGAATTTAAAGAAAAACATTATCTCATCATATATAGGGAAGAAGTAATTATAAACACAGGTTTTGGAATCTGGCACATCTGAGTTCACATTCTGACTTGTTTTATTTGTTAGGTGTATGATTTGTGGCAAGTTACTGGACCCTGTGTAGCCTCAGTTTTCTCATCTGTAAAAGACACATTTTATAGGATTTTGGGGTTGAATGAATGCATGTAAAATGTTTAGCACGATTTCTGGCATACAGTTAGGAGTTCAATAACTATTATCTGCTACTGTATTGAAGATGTAGTAGGGGGTAAATATACAACCGAGGGGGGAGAGAGTGAAGGGTTTTTTGGGAGGGGGGAGGGCAGGAGACTAAAATGTAGGAATGAGAAGTAACATGATTAAAAAAGTATTGAGAAAAATTAATATTCTTTGTAGTTTCATAGTCATTACAGTAAGTCTTATACGATCTTGAAGATTCACCTGTGATATTTTTGCTTGGTGAGAGCAATAGTTTTTATTGCAAGAAAATAAGGGACAAATATCTGGGAAATCAAATTATATTGTTCTTAGGATGTCTTAGACTAGACATACTTTCTTGCTTTAATTACTTTTTTGTAGATTTTCTTCAGCACTTAAGCTTTGTTCATACTATAGTGAGGCTTTCTCTGATCATATATGAGGATAGCAATGGTGTTCATGTGTAAAAATGATTTATTTTTCAATCGCTACCCAAGGACATGCTTATTGATTATTAGAGGGAGAGGGAAAGAGAGAGGAGGAGAAACATCGATGTGAGAGAGAAAAATTGATTGGTGCCCTCCCGCATGCTCCCTGACCTGGGCCGGGAATTGAATCAGCAACCTAGGTATGTGCCCTATCCGAGAACCGAACTCATGACCTTTTGGTGTAAGGGATGATGCTCCAACCAACTGACCCACCTGGGCAGGGCAAGAATGATTTTTGAAGTTTAAATGTTGATGTACAATGAGATCATGTATTAAGGCAAAGTAACAACTGCTTTGTGTGATAGTACAATATAGGCAAATCAGGAATTTGGAGGAAAATAAGTAAGGAAGGGAAATTTTAAAAAAATGGCATACAATTAGGGCCACAGAATTAAGACAAAAATAATAATAAGATTCTCACTGAGTGTGACTTAGTTACCTCAGATTTACAAATCCAGCACCCAGGCAAGACACAGCTCTGAAGGTCCTTTCAGAAGACAAAACCAGTACCAACTCTAGTTTTTCAGTATTCCCTGGGAACTGAGCATAGAGACAGAACAAAGCAAGATCAGACTCTACTTTTCTTCAGGATGGGGAAAAAGGAGCCATGGTTTTTGTGTAAACTTTCCCTTGAACTTTATCTCAGAGAAGCTGTGAGAAATTATTTTATTTATACAAAAGTCTACTTCTAGGAAGGTGACATTTTTAAAAATATGTCAGCAGCCAGTGTAGTTATAAACCAAGAAGGAGTTTAGAAAAGTGATGGTCAGAGATTTGGAAAAAATTGATGATGATTTGTATCAATTAATACAGTGTTTATTGATTTCTTAGTAGGTGCCAGACTGTGGTAAGTGTTTCACTTATGTTAGTTCCCTTAATTTTCACAACACATGAATGGATAGGCACTTATATATTACTAGAGGCCCAGTGCACGAAACTCGTGCACTGGGGTGGGGGGGGGGGTAATGCCCTCAGCCTGGCCTGCGCCCTGTCATATGAAACTCGTGCACTGGGGTGGGGGGGGTAATGCCCTCAGCCTGGCCTGCGCCCTGTCATAGTCCAGGACCCCTCAGGGGATGTCCTCCTGGGTGATCGGGCTTAAGCTGGCAGTCAGACATACCGCTTGCAGTTCCGGGATCCCTCTCGCAGTCTGGGACCCCTCACTCCTTACTGCCCGCCTGCTCACTGCTCCCTAGTGCTGCCACGGAGGTGGGAGAGGCCCCCGCCACTGCGTTGTGCTCACCAGCCATGAGCCTGGCTTCTGGCCAAGCAGCATTCCCCCTGTGGGAGCGCACTGACCACCAGGGGGCAGCTCCTGCATTGAGTGCCTGCGCCCTGGTGGTCAGTGTGCATCATAGTGACCGGTCATTCCGCTGGTTGTACTGCAGTTTGGTCGATTTGCATATTAGGGTTTTATTATATAGGATTAGCCTCAGTTATAGGATTATGAGGAAACTGAGGCTTTGAAAGGCTAATAGTTTGCTCACACTCAGAAAACTAGGAAGTGGCAATGGAGAAGATTCCCCAAAGCCCCAATTCTTACCATTTGCACTAATACAATTAAATCTCTTATTTGTTTGGTATAAAAAGAGAATCAGATATGGCAGTGATGATGATTGAAGACAGATATTGGGAAACTTGATTCCTAATGCTGTTTCTGATTTGGTGAAAATACTGGGATAATTAAACAGTCTACCTTATATCTTCTCCTGAGCCATTTCTTAATCATGCTTGGCCTCCTTTCTGGTATCTTCTCTTTCCAATGTCTGTGGGCTTTAGGAACTGAATAATTTTACTTACTTACTTATTTATTTGTTAATCCTCACCCGAGGATATTTTTCATTGATTTTTAGAGAAAGTGGAAAGGAAGGGGAGAGAGAGAGAAAGAAACATTGATATGAAAGAGACACATAGATTTGTTGCCTCCTGCATGTGCCCCAAGCAGGGCTGGGGATCTAGCCTGCAACTAAGGTACATACCCTTGACTGGAATTGAACCCTTCAGTCCCAACTCTCTATCCACTGAGCAAAACTCACTAGGGCCCGAATAATTATCTTTAAATGTTCTAAGTAGACAGCTGGGAATAGGGTAGAAGCCAAGTAAAGGTTGTATGTAGCATATTTGAAATTTTGAAGATGGTTCATATTTGGAAGATTAATCAATTTTTTTAATTGTTTTTTTACAGAGATGAAGGGAGAGAGATAGAGAGTTAGAAACATCGATGAGAGAGAAACATCGATCAGCTGCCTCCTGCACACCCCCCACTGGGGATGTACCTGCAACCAAGGTACATGCCCCTGACCGGAATCGAACCCGGGACCCTTCAGTCCGCAGGCCGACGCTCCATCCACTGAGCCAAACCGGCCACGGCGGAAGATTAATCAATTTAACTATGTCTATATTTCATGATGAAATCATTGAAAAATTTGCTTTGGAAGACAGCTATCCTGATAAGAGTAATTTTTTACTATAACTAATCATCATTATAGTTATCTCTGCCATTAATTGTGTTGGTCAGCAAAAGTGTTCTTGTGGGTAACTTATTTTGATCTCCTCAATGATAATGCAACTATTCTAATTACTTAGAAATTTATGAGTTTTTTTTTACAGTCTTTGATTTTAGATTATTGCAGTACCTGAGACTATCCAGTCATTGCTTTCTAGGAGTGTTGATTAGAAAAAAGTAAATTACTTCCTATCCTCAATACCCTAAGAATTAGGATTTGAGTATTTTCTTTCTTTCTTTCTTTCTTTCTTTCTTTCTTTCTTTCTTTCTTTCTTTCTTTCTTTCTTTCTTTCTTTCCTTTCTTTCCTTTCTTTCCTTCCTTTCCTTCCTTTCCTTCCTTTCCTTCCTTTCCTTCCTTTCCTTCCTTTCCTTCCTTTCCTTCCTTTCCTTCCTTTCCTTCCTTTCCTTCCTTTCCTTCCTTTCCTTCCTTTCCTTCCTTTCCTTCCTTTCCTTCCTTTCCTTCCTTTCCTTCCTTTCCTTCCTTTCCTTCCTTTCCTTCCTTTCCTTCCTTTCCTTCCTTTCCTTCCTTTCCTTCCTTTCCTTCCTTTCCTTCCTTTCCTTCCTTTCCTTCCTTTCCTTCCTTTCCTTCCTTTCCTTCCTTTCCTTCCTTTCCTTCCTTTCCTTCCTTTCCTTCCTTTCCTTCCTTTCCTATTTTCTTAATATTTTGGTGGATCTAAGCACACATATAGTCAATTCTGCTATACTACTTCTTTTGAAAATGTACATTTATCCTAATGTGATTGATATATCAGGGAACAATTTGAGCATAATGGGAGTTGCATGTGTTTATGCACAATTTTCTCTGTGAGAAACACTAGGTAAATGCAGAAAAATACCCAGCTGAAACAAATTGCATAGGAATACACAAAATACACACACCTCAAACATCTATCAGCTACCTCAGTTGACTTTTTGTGTTATCAGTTATACCCATTCACATTTGGTGTTACAACTTTATACCGGGTGGGGCAAAAGTAGGTTTACAGTTGTGAGTATGCAAAACAATTTTTTTCTTGTATTATTATTTAGTAATTATTGTTTTCTGTATGAACAACTGTAAACCTACATTTGCCCCACCTTGTGTGTGGCATCTGATAACCCTCCTTCCACCACTTCATAATAATTCACATGTTGCAACCCTTGTGGTACTCAGTTCCACAAGCAAATCTCAGGTAAAGGTAAAGTGCCATATTTCCTATAGTGTTTATTTCTTAGTCATTTAATATGTGTAAAATTGTTTTTTTAAGGTTCCTACCATTGTTTTCAAATGTATCACTAATGTAGTTTTGAGTGTTCTTTTACCCCCATTTTTTTTCATAAGCCCTCTAGTTTTTATTGCATGATTTTGTATAGAATTCTAAGATGGGTTTTTCTATTCTGCAAGTCTACTGTTTTTATAGTTTAGGTATTTAATAATTTATATTGTCTTTTTGATACATCTAGATTTTATTTTTGTGTATGGGTAAAAGTAGGATTCCATCCATTTTCCCTCACCCCCCTTTTTTCTTTAATGGCTAGCCACTTGAGTCAGCATTCACTGAATTCTCTTTCTTCCTTGATCCTGCCTCAAGCTGACATTTTACCTTTATCCTATACTTATTTTTTTTGGATTCTCTCTCTACCTATATTAATTTAGTTATAAGTTCTATTAGTGTTTGGACATTGAGAATGTTTAACTTTGACAATTGCTGTCTTGCATAAACTGCTCTGGATGCCATCCTTAGGTCTAGTAACCATGCATATAAAGATAACAATTTTTGTGATTGTAGTTTTAAAATAGGGGATATGATGAGAGAATGTCACTTACATTTCTTTAAGTACTAGGGGCTCAGTGCACGAATTTGTGGACCACGAGGCTGCAGTGGGCATAGGGGTGGGTCTCGGCCCATCCTCTGGGACTCCGTCCGGCCCCTCTTGCCACAGTCCCCGGTCCCCTGTCTGCTGGCAGCTCCACTCTCACCACCGCCGCTCCCACGCACTGATGGCGCCGGCCCCGCTCGAACCCGCTGATGGCGTGGAGCGATTGGGGCCAGCACCAGCAGTGGGTGCGAGCGGGGCCGGCACCATCAGCAGGTGCGAGTGGCTGCCCCATTCGCCCCTTAGGAGCAGGGGGAGGTGGAGAAGCCCTGAGGGGCGATCGGGGCCAGCAGCTGCCACTTGCAACTGCTAATGGCACCAAGCGATTGGGACCGGTGCCGTGCGCCAGCAGTGGGTGCGAGTGCCGGGAGGGACCACGGCATGCAGGAGCAAAGAATTTTCATTAATCACCAGAGTTTTGCCCCGATGACAGCGACTGGCGCCCTGCCTTGGTCTGGCACCCCCACTCACCTGTTCCACCATCGAGCCGCAACCAACTCCCACCATGTTCTGTGCGCGCCCCCTGGTAGTCAGCACGCGTCATAGCGACTGGTTGGTTGGTTGTTCGGTTGTTCCACTGCCATTCGGTCTATTTGCATACTAGCCTTTTATTATATAGGATTTTTAACTTTTAAAAATTATGTCAGGCCTAACTGGTTTGGCTCAGTGGATAGAGCATCGGCCTGCGGACTCAAGGGTCCCAGGTTCAATTCCGGTCAAGGGCATGTACCTTGGTTGCGGGCACATCCCCACTGGGGAGTGTTCAGGAGGCAGCTGATCGATGTTTCTCTCTCATTGATGTTTCTAACTCTCTATCCCTCTCCCTTCCTCTCTGTAAAAAATCAATAAAATATATGTTTAAAAAAATTATTTCAGAAAACCAGCAGAATAATTTTATTTTAACTCAGTAGAATAATTTTCACCCCCTATCTAAAGGTGGGTAGAGAAGCATTTGTAGTTTTTTGGTGCTACCATGTGTTTTGTGATTACCTCTATCACAGAATTTTTACATTATATGAAGCCATTTATAATAGAGTCTCTTACTCCCCTACTAGGCTATAAATTTCTTGAGGGGAGGACAATGTTGCTATCCTTAGTACCCAGTATGGCACTGGGCATATAGTAGACACTTAAGAAATGTTTGTTTAATTAAACCTCTAAGTAGTTTTACCCTCTTATAAACTCCCATTGCACTTCGTATTTTTCTTGTAGTACCATCCAGGCTCTATCTTAAATTGTACTTGGGTTCATTTTTCTGTATCTCTCATTACCAGACTGGATGCACCTTTTAGACAGGAACTGCTATTAAATTTTAAACATTTTCTCCAGTACTTGCTCAAGGCATTATACTTAATTTGTTCATAATAAACATTGAATAAATAGAAGATCAGGAGACATTTCATTTAAAATTTTATTTATAAGTTAATTCTAGAAAAGGATTTGAGGCAGTCTTGCCATCTGTATTTTTTTAAAAATATATTTTATTGATCTTTTACAGAGAGGAAGGGAGAGGGATAGAGAGTTAGAAACATCGATCAGCTGCCTCCTGCACACCTCCCACTGGGGATGTGCCCGAAACCAAGGTACATGCCCCTGACCGGAATCGAACCTGGGACCCTTCAGTCCGCAGGCCAATGCTCTATCCACTGAGCCAAACCGGTTAGGGCTTGCCATCTGTGTTTTATGTGTTTTAGAAATAGAGAAGCATTCCTAAGCTCAAGAATATAATTTGCAAAGAATTTTAGCTAATATATGTTACTAAAATAAAGTTTTTGTGTGTGTATATGTGTTTTGGCTGTTTCTTAATGTTATTTATAAGAATTCACATTGCCTCTAAAAAAACAGTTTAATTTTAACTTCACAGGCATGTTGGACCAGTTTATTATATGGTTTGGAGAAACCAAGGGAAAGCAAATGATGGAGGAAGTGGTGGTGGTAGTTCTGTAAACACACCTCTTTTCATTTGACCTTTTACTGCACTGGTGACAAAACAGTTCTGTAATGTAATTTAAAAATACAGTGGGGCCTTGACTTACGAGTGTCCCGACTAACGAGTTTTTTGAGATACCAGCTGTCTCTCGGCCGATTTTTTGCATTGAGTTGATAGAGTAATTTGAGTTAACGAGCTCCTTAAGGAGCTCCTTAACAAGCTCTGTCTCGGAACGAATTAAACTCGTAAGTCAAGGCCCCACTGTATTTTATTAGAAAATGGGTATATTAAAAAATATCTACATTTTAAAACTTCTTTTGTCATGATTTTGGATTTTTTTGGTATATGTGCCACTGGGTGTGCATTGAGACATTGTAGGTTGGTGAGATAACTCTTTGAGGAGGCAGTCATCTTGAAAGCCAAAGATTTTATAAAGTGCTCTCTCATCCTTCGCTCTTTGAGTTCTTGTGGCGATTCAGAGAAAATTTATACTCACTTAATAATTAAACATTTATACTGGTATCAGTAATGAATAAATACTTTTAGGGTGATGAAAATGTTTTTGGAACTAGACAGAGATGGTGAATGTACTATATGCCACACTGAATTTTATTTATTAGTTTTTTTTTAAATTGTAAAAGTATATTTAATAATAATTTCACTTTCCTCTTCCTGTCAAGACTGTATTCATCTCCTCTGAGAACCCATGTAAAATTTTTGTGTATTCTCTCATAAATTTTACTTCACAGTTCTAAATATACTAGAGGCCTGGTGCACAGATTTGTGCATGGGTGGGGTCCATTGGCCTGGCCGGCAATCGAGGCCTAATGGGGGGCCGGCCGGCCGGGGGAAGGGACCCCGGGAGGTTGACCGGCCAGGGGTAGGGGCTGCGGGAGGTTGGCTGTGGGAGCGCACTGACCACCAGGGGGCAGCTTCTGCGTTGAGCATCTGCGCCCTGGTGGTCAGTGCGCGTCATAGTGACTGGTCGATCGTTCGTTCCGGTCATTTGGCCATAATGGTCGCTTAGGCTTTTATATATATACTAGAGGCCCGGTGCACAAAAATTTGTGCACTGG
>NW_005354174.1:4209115-4224238 GCF_000412655.1 Myotis brandtii
GCAGTCACTGGAGCAAGCAAGCCTCATGTTCGCTTCCAGCTGCCTGGCTGCCGGCCGCCATCTTGGCTGACAGTTAATTTGCATAAGGATATGCTGATTAGCCAATGGGAAGGGTAGCGGTCGTACGCTAATTACCATGTTTCTCTTTTATTAGTGTAGATATCTCATGCAGGTCCATAAACACATATTTTACAAATTGCTCTGTGACTTGCTTTTTTTTTAACTTAAGGATAAAATTTGGAGAATTTTTATTTTAGAATTGATGTACAGCATACTGTTTAAACCATACATAATATTCATAATTCACAGTATCTCTTATGCCAAAAATATAATCATTTCCCTATTAATGGCTCCTCTCTTTCCCCTCCTTCCCTCATTCTCTTTTTTATTTCCTTCTGTTTTTTAAAAAACAAACTTTATTTTTTAAAGCAGTTATAATTTTAGGTTCATAGCAAAATTGAGCAGAAAGTACAGAGAGCTCCCATATACCCTCTGTCCCTACACACATACAACCTTCTCCATGATCAACATTCTGCACCAGAGTGGCACATTTGTTAAAATTGATGAACCTACATTTGACACATTACTATCACCCAAAGTACACAGTTTACATTAGGGTTCACTCTTGGTATTCATCCTATGAGTTTTGACAAGTGTATAGTGACATGCACCTACCATTGTAATATACAGAATAGTTGTACTGCCCTAAAAATCCTGTGCTCTGCCTGTTTACATCCCTCCTTCCCCTCTAACTCCCAGCAACTACTAATCTTTAGAGTTTTGCCTTTTTCAGACTATCATGTCATTGGAATAATATAGTATGTAGTTTTTTCAGATTGTCCTTTTAGATTTCTCTTGTGTATTATCTCTTTGTATAATTTGGCCTGAAACAGTACTCTGACTTCTGGGAGTTGTAACTAGGAAGTGCTGCTTACTTACTGCAGTGTAAAGCAGCAGAACCATTGGCATGATACTGAGAACACTCATGGTAGGATATGGAATCTGTAATTTTACCATCCATGTCACGAACTGGTGGATAAATGTACAGAGATAAAGAAATAGAAAACAAGAAAGAGAAGTTAGAAGACATATTGAACAGCTGCAACTTACATGAAAAGTGAATTTAGAAAGCAAGAATAGAAAAAACACATTCAGAAAACATAGGAAAATAAACTGCTATGAATTATGAATAATCGGAAACAACAAAACCGAACCTACAAGATATTCAGATACTGGTATTAATGGAAATAATATAAAAGTTACATTTATAAAATATATTTCTTGTATATTTATTTATATTCATATATAATATTAAAATGTTTAAAGTAAGATAATTAAGAGAAAAGAGGAAGAAACTAAAAAATCAGATGGACTTGAAAAACATTAAAGAGGACTACTAGAAATGAAAAATATAATTAGGACTTTGAATGTGAGAAATGTGCTAACATCATTCAGAAAAATAATATACTTCAAAATGATACTCAGAGTAAGGAGAATGGAATAATATAGGGGAGGGGCAAAAATAGGTTTACAGTTCAAGTACACAAAACAGTTTATTCTTGTATTATTTATTTATTAATTATTGCATTTGAAAGTGATACCACTGTAAACCTACTTTTGCCTCACTCTGCACATGTTGCATATTGGTGTTACGAAAGATGCAATGGTTTGTCAGCTGTCACTGTTATAACATAATTTGCTTGTTTTCTTGTAACAGCATCTTTGTAACCGGAAAGATGGAAGGGGAAAAATGCTCAGTGGAAGGATTAAGTTAGCAAAGTAGAAATAGCTGAAGAGAGAATTAGTGATTTGCAGATAGATTCGAAGAAATTGTTCAGAGTGTAATGCAGATAGATAGAAAATATAAGAGTAGTTAAGAGATAAGGGCTTTTCCATTCTGTAGTTAACACCATTGATTCCTGCCCATATTCCCTTAAGCCTTTTTTAATACTTAGATGAAATAGATGGCTCAAGAAATAGAAAACCTGAATAGACAAATTACCATTAAATGAGCTAAATCAGTACAGATAGATGGATAGAAATCAGTGAGACAACTCAGTCCTGTTACTCTCTTCCCCAGTT
This sequence comes from Myotis brandtii, assembly GCF_000412655.1. Taxonomy (NCBI): domain Eukaryota; kingdom Metazoa; phylum Chordata; class Mammalia; order Chiroptera; family Vespertilionidae; genus Myotis; species Myotis brandtii. The sequence goes on from NW_005354174.1 coordinate 4,211,198, forward strand.
GAACCCTGTGACTCCTTAAGAGAATACTTACTTTCTACTGACTTTAATCAGTAGAATGATTGCTCCACTGGAACTATGTGGCATTGTTAGGCCACATAGAATGTGTCCTTTCTGGGCACCCTCAGTTTATGATAGATCAAAATTTTGGTTGGATTCCCTGTTCCAGAGGAAGTGTTGCCATTCTACTAGATTTCTCTCCACCCTTCCCACTGTGTCTCTTATTCACTCCGTACCCATCCTTCTGCAGGATACCATTCTCATATTCTTGCCCTAGATATATAACAGGCACAATCCCCAATCTGAGGCTGGTGCATTAAAGTCTGTAGAAGGGAACTCATTGCTTTCATGTAAGGTAGTGGGAGGTTTTACTTTTCTTTGAAAAGGACCCCACTCTGTGGCCTTGTGTATCCCTTCCCTCACCTTATGATCACTATGTCCTGCTTTCTTGTGGAAAGGTGATGTGTGTTGTTAAACATGGCCAGTGAATGAGGCTCTTCTCTGGTCCCTCTTGGAGCACTACTGGCTAATCTATATTTATTGGTGTCAGTTAGCAGGCAGGGATGGCTCCTCTCCCTATTCTCTTTGCCAGTTCTGGCCCTGGTTTGTTTGTACTATACATAAGCTGTCAAGAATCCTTCTGCATCATTGGACAGTATTTCTGAGATAGTATACAGCTGTTTCCAAAACCCATTTATTGGAGCACTGTAGTACCTTATATAATATCCAATTAATTAGTGATAATTTCTGTCATTACTGAAATAGAGAATATTACCATTAGTCTTTCCTATCAGAAGGGTTCACTGTTCATTTTTTCCTCTTTACTACTGTACCACTCTATACCAATATACCACTTTCATTTGAGAGCAATGGCTGAGGTTTTAAAGTTATGTAAATGAAGGCTGCCACAGATATATATATATACACACGGCCGAAACCGGTTTGGCTCAGTGGATAGAGCGTCGGCCTGTGAACTGAAGATATATATATACAGAACCCATTTGACCTCTACTCTTCCTAGATATTGCCTTAGTGGTCTAAGGCTGTTGAGTATGCACTGCCAATAATGAATACAGAGATCATAGTTTAAGGGTTACTATTGCTGCCCTCTGATATTCAGTTTAATGCTGGTAAGGACATGTATGAGGCTTTTTTTTATCAACCTATATAAAGGTACCTCTATACATATTCCCTACATTTTTAGGTAATAATTTACCTCAGTCATAAAACTCAAATGGTTGGGGTGTGTACGGGAGGCAACTGATGGATGTTTCTCTCTCACATCGATGTTTCTCTCTCTCTCTCTCTCTTCCTCTCTTTCTAAAATCAATAAAAACATATCCTAAGGTAAGGATATATTAAAAAAAAAAAGAAAGGAGATTTTGTTGTTTGCCTGGGTAAGGAAAGATGGCACATCATCATTTGGATCAGTATGCATTCTTGTTTTTGTAATTAGAGTTCTATAGACAATATCTTAGTTTATTACTTATTTTTTTCTTAAATATTTATTGTTGAAAGTATTACATATGTCCCCTTTTTTCCCCATTGACCTCTTCTAGCCCACCTACCTCCCACCCCCAAGGCCTTCACCACCCCACCCTATTGTCTGTGTCCATGGGTTATACATATATGTATACAAGTTTTTTGGTTCATCTTTTCTATTATTTTTTTTATTTTCTTACTATTTGCAACATTTTCTTCAGATCCTATCGGAGTTTAAAAGCATTTTAATTACAATAATTAACGTATTAGGCAAAGTTCTGATGTCAAGGGACTTGTTTCTAGAATTGTAAAACAAAGAAAAAAGGAAGAATAAATCATTCCCAAAAATGAGAATAAAAAATAATACCAAGCTACTCAAAGTGGAAAAGAATATAGAAAAAGAGTGTTGTTGTTTTTAAAGCTGATTAATAGAATGGAAAATATCCTGCAAAGAAAAGTTAAAGGGAGTACTGTGGTTATTTAGCTTGAATAGTGCAGAAGTGCTTAATTGTTAATTTGATTACATTATCCTATATAATAAAAGCCTAATATGTAAAAGCTTAATATGCTAAGTGTCCGGTCGACCAGTCGGCCATTCAACCAATCAAAGGGTAATATGCTAATGATATGCTAAGGCCGTTCAACTGTTCACTGTGATGTGCATTGACCATCAGGGGGTAGACAGTCAACCAGGTTGACCAGTTGCTATGACGTGCACTGACCACCAGGGGGCAGATGCTCAATGCACAGGTTAGCTTGCTGCTGGGGTCTGGCCAATTGGGACTGAGCGAGACAGGCTGGACATGCCCTGGAGACTTCCCCAATAGTGCACTGGTGGGGTCCCTCGGCCTGGCCTAGGCCCTCTCGCAATCTGGGATCCCTCGGGGGATGTTGGAGAGCTGGTTTCGACCCGATCCCACAGGCCAGACCAAGGGATCCCACTGGTGCCTCTAGTTTTACATAAACGCTTAATGCAGGGGAGATATTGTGCTCCTGTTTTGAATAATAGGATAAGAAAAGGGTTTAGATAGGTAGGAGAGATGAAGATTGAAGATGAAAATTGATTGTCTACTAATAAGATAGTTCAAGAAGATGTTGAGATAAGAGATGAGTATCCAGCCTTGGTGGACCATTTAAAGGAGAATAGTTAATACTTCTCCTAAGTGGTTTAGACCAGGTGTCACAAACATAAAAGCTTAGAGGTCACATAGATAACAATATGTTTGTATCAATTAAGTATATGACAGTTAGAAATGATTGGGGCCTGAGAATGGGTTGTTTGTTGTTATTCTGCCAGAGATTCACTTGTCAGGTATTTAATGATTTCTCCTGAGAGAGTTATTTTAAAATTTGTGTATAAAATTTGGAAAAGTAAGATATAATTTATCCTTACATTGCTGTCATTAATCCAATTAGCTCAAACTGCCATTTTCCACTTAGCTTCAATTTTGTGGAATTTCTATATTTTATTACAGCAAATTTCCTAGTGATGTGTTAATTTGAATAAGGAAGTCATATTACTAAAATGTAACTATGAGATGGGTAATTAGCTTTTAATAAGTATATGTTTCATTTCATTCTTTATGCATTTCAGTCAAGTTTTATAGAATGTTTTAGAACTAGCGAAGAAAAAACCCTCTGTACTTCAAAAAGTGATCATCATTATAATTAATTTATTCCACCCATCAGCATTTTTTTCATTTAAATTAACTTTAGAATGCTATCTTGGTTTATTTTTAGATGTGAGATTTTTATTCTTTTTGACTCCTATTCTTAGTAATTTAAAATAATTCTAATAATCTGTGCTTATAATTTTTTTCATTTGAAACTTTGAAGAAGTATACATATATGTTAGTAAGGTCTGATTGAGGCAAAAGTTTGAAGTATGACTAGAATTTTCTTGGGGTTTCCTCAGATAACAATTTGAACTTGCCTGGAATTTCTTTGCCATTCTCTATCTCTGTTGCATGATCACCCTAAGTATTCCCTATTGTTCTAGTTAATTCATAACCTGGTCTTGTCTAATTGAAAGTTACTTATATTGTATCTCCTTACGTCTTTATCAGGTTACTAATCTGATGAATCAAGTCTTTGCTCAGTTATTCATTCATTCATTTACTCATTCAAGAAGTGTTGAGAACCTCCAGGAGATAGCATTGAGGATAAAAAGAGTAAGATCAGGTTTCTCTGTAAGGGATTTGACTTGGACAAATCAAATACAAACTGAGGAAATATAATTCATTAATTCAATAAATATTTATTTGGCACCTACTATTTAGCAGGCACTATTGTTCTCTGGTTATGGATTTGCAGCAGTGAATAAACAAGCAGCTCCCATGCCATTGTGGAGTTTATATTCTAGTGGGGGAACTGATAATAAACAAATAGGTATATAACATTATTTAGAGATAAGTATTTGAAGAAAACTAAGAGATAGGAAGAGATGGGTGAGAGCAATGGAACGTAAATCATACCACCAAGTTGTGTATCACTGAGTTAAAGCAGCTGGTCTCTTGTACCCTTGTGTGAAAAGCCATTGGCGTCTCTAGTCAGCATAGAGCAATTCTCGAGAAGTAGGGGCAGCTATGAGCCATTAACACCTGGAGGATGGATGTACTGATACTGTAATGGGGATCTGTGTGGGACATCATAGTGTCCACTAAACCAGGATATCTTCCTCCCCCTCCCCATACATTTTAAATATATATATATAGAGAGAGATAGAAACATCAATGATAAGAGAGAATTATTGATCAGCTGCCTCCTGCACACCCCCTACTGAGTATCAAGCCTGCAACCTGGCCATGTGCCCTTGACTGGAATCGAACCCAGGACCCTTTAGTCCCCAGGCTCTATCCACTGAGCAAAACCAGCTTCGGCCCCCTCCCCATAAGTTTTTTTCATAATTTTCTTGTGTATTTGCAGACGAATGCCAATAAGTAACAGTCCTTTTTTTTTTTTTTTAAACTCACTAGATTAAGGTAAAATGTATTAAAATATGTGATAGTGCCACAAAAGAAGCATTATACATATTTTTAAAAACAAGAACTAAATAAAATAATACTTCTGAGACTTTTAATTTGGATCATTAGATTTAGAAATTTCATAGTCTTAGTTAAGCTTTAGGTAGATTTACTGTGTTCCCTATTTAAGAATAGGCACTGAGGAGGAACACAAAGAGCATAGGTTCAAGTACGGCCGTAAGCATTTATTACCTTAAAACTGTGGTCATGCTATCACATTTCTTTACCTCAGCTTCCTCCTCCATAAAATGAAGCAAATACCTCCCATCCTAACGTGGTTTTGATGAGGACTAAATGAGAACCTATATGTAGAATTTTTTTTTCTCACTTGTATCCTCATAGAGATTCTGATATATAAGAAAATAGTTCTTTATTATTTTCTAAGAAAATACAAATTGAAGACTTATAAGATTTAGTATTAAAATTTTATGGTAAGAGTAAATATTAAAAATTCTCATCACAAAAAAAATTCTGTAACTTTGTATGGTGACGGATGTTAACTAGACTTATTGTGGTAATCATTTTGCAATGTATAAATATCAAGCATATTGTACACATGAAACTAAAGTAATGTTGTATGTCAGTTACACCTCAATAAAAAGATAAATTTTATGATATATTTAAAATTATGAAGTATATTTCATATATATCCTTACATATAATACTCAAATATTTCAAATATTAGTGAAGTAAATACTTACCAAACTTAGAATTTTTTTCCTCAGTCTCATAAAGTAAAATTAAGGGGAAAAAATTGGAATAGTTCTCAAGATAAATCTCTAAAAGGAATATTTAATAAATTCTTGAAATGTTCTTTTTAGGATTCATTGCCATATTTATCTTTACTGATAAAAAGGGTAAGTTATTTTTTGGTTTTCACCTTAGTCTTTATGTTTTACATTATATCTTTTGATCTTGCTAAATTCACTTAATTCCAATAGTTTATAAATTCTTCTAGGTTTTCCAAGTAAATCATATTGTCTGTAAAAGTGGCATTTTTTAATTTTCTTTGCACTCTTTATACTTTGTTTTATGTTCTTACCGTTTTGTACTGGCTAAGACCTCTAGGACCATGTTGAATGCAAATCACATTCTTCAATCTTGGGATATATTTTCAATTATTCACCATTAAGTACGATGTTTGCTATTATAGTTGTTTTTTTAAAAATATATTTTTATTGATTTCAGAGAAGAAGGGAGAGGGAGAGAGACATAGAAACTTAAATGATGAGAGAGAATCATTGATTGGCTGCCTCCTGCATGTCCCACACTGGGGATTGGGCCCACAACCCAGGCATATGCCCTGGCTGGGAATCAAACTGTGACTTCCTGGTTCATAGGTCAATGCTCAATCACTGACCTATGCTGAAAGACACACTTTTGTAATATTAAGGAACTTCTCTTTGATTTCTTATTTTGTACTAGTTTTTAAAAAAATCATAAATGAATGTTAAATTTTATCTATTGCTTTTGCTTCATCTATTGATGATTTCTCTTGTTGATTTGGTAAATTTTATTAATTTTATGCATTAAATTATTTTTGCATTTCTGGATTAAACCCCCACTTAGTCCTGATCAATGTATTGATAGATGTGATTTTTGCTAATATTTTACGTAGGATTTTTGCATCTGTGTCAACAGAGAGGTCTATAATATTTCTTTCTTGGACCTTGCTGTCTTTTGTTATCAAGCTTACGCTTTTTTTAGAAAACACATTTGGAAATATTCTCTATTTTTCTACTCTCTGGAACAATTTGTGCAAGATTGATATTATTTCTTTCTTAATTGCTAGTAGAATGTATTGTTGAAATCATCTGGGCCAAGAGTTTCCATTGTGGGAGTGTGTTTTTACATTACATAAACAATTTTAGTTCACCTATATATATCCACTAGTTGGAATCTACTGTTAACATTTTGCTATGATTTCTTTATTACATAAATAGTCTTTTAGTGGAGTGCGTATTTAACATAATAATAGATAATTTTGAGTTTAAGGCTACCATCTTACTATTTGTTTTATATTTTATCCACATGTACTATACTTTTTCTCTCAATTCTTACCTTCTTTGATTCAGTCAGATATTTTAACTATTCTTTTTTTCACCTTTATTAGCTTTTAACAGCTATCCTAGAAATTACTACATGAAGTTTGAGTTATCACAGTGTAGTGTAAAATTGTTACTTCTGCCACTTTCTGCACAATGCAGGTATCTTAGAAACTTTAATTTAATTTACCCCACTTCTGAATTTTTTGTTATTGTTGTCATATATTTTAAATCTACATTTGTTTTAAACTTAAGCTAGTAATATTATTTTTACAGTCATCGTTTATTCATATTTGTCAACATATTTACCTTTACCATGGCTCTTTCTTTTTGCATTCCTATGGTGTTTTTTTCTTGTATCCTTTTTCTTCTGTTGGAAGAACTCCCTTTTTGTATTTCTTTTACTGATAAATTATTTGAATTTTTTTCTGAAATCACTTTTATTTCATTTTCAAATATTTTTAACTGTGAATAAATTTTTTGATTGGCATCTATTTCTTTCAGAATTTTTAAGAAGTCATTTAATTGTCTTTTGCCATTCATCATTTCTGTTGAAAGTTATCTTTCAGTATACTGATTCTTGCTTCTTTAATTGTGTTTATTTTTTCTTCTGGCTGTTTAAAGATGTGCGGTATGTCTCTCATCAATGTTAAAAAAATTTTGGTTTTTACCACTGCAAATGTTTCTTTCTTATTCTCTCTCTCTTTCTGGAATTTCAATGATATGGATGTTAGAACCCTTCAGTGGATTCCATATGCCCCTTACACTGGTTTCTATAAATTCAACCGTTATCTCTGCTTTGGTTTGGATATTTTCTGTTAACCTTTGTTTTAGTTGATATTTACTCTGTTCAATCTGCTTGAGACAGCAAGTACTGACAACACTTTGGGGAAATTTTGCTTTGAAGAGCAAGGATATAGGAGCAGTAATTGGACCATGTGGGAGTAAAGAGAGGGGTTTGTTTGTTTGTATTTGGTTAGGACATACTAGTATGTTTATGTTATTATTGGAATGACTCAGTACAGAGAAAAAATTGAGTGAGAAAGAAAAGGAAGATTATTTTTGGATAAAAGTCTTTGGGAACATGGGAGAGGACAAAGCACAATTGGAAGGATTTTTCTTTGATAGGAGTGGGACATAAAGAGGAAAGGCACTGATTCATGTATATCAGTAGTCTTGTGGGGTGGAATTCTGGCTTGACCAGTGGAAAATCTGCAGCAGCTGTAAGTTTCTGGACTCTTAAACCTTTGGGTGTCTGTATTGGGCATATGGGAAAATTGTCCAAGAAATGGAGAGTCAAATGAAAAAAGGTAGACTGTATTTATAGCTACCTAATTCTGTTTCTGTGTACCCTCAGTGACAGCTACCTTTCTCTTTCTCTTTTTAAAAATATGTTTTTATTGATTTCAGAGAGAGAGATAGAAACATCTATCTGCTGCCTCCTGCACACCCCTACTGGGGATTGAGCCTGCACCTGGGCATGTGCCCTGACGGGCAGTTGAACTGACCACCTCCTGGGGCCTGGGGCAAAGCTCAACCAACTGAGCCACACTGGCCAGGGTGCTACCTTTATCTCTTAGGGTACTCAAAGTACTATGATATACTTGTAAGGAAATGTTTATACATTAAATTAATATTAATTAATTAATTAATTAAATGTTTTTGTCAGTTATCATTTTTGTACTATGTTTTTAAACATAGTTAATTCCTTATAGTGCATTCTAAGGGGGGTAGGGGAGGCCGGGGGAAGGTCAATGGGAGAAAAGAAGAAAAGGAGACCTATGTACTACTATTTGTAATACTTTAAACAATAAAATAACATTTAAAAAAATTAATTCTGAATTTTGAATAGAAAATCGAGTTTCCTAACGTATTTTCCCACATTTTATTTTGTAGTTTTGTGAGTACCAGAATAGCACAACCATGTTTCGGAATAGTCTCAAGATGCTTCTTACTGGAGGGAAATCAAGTCGTAAAAACAGATCAAGTGGTAAGTGACTAGACTACATTTATTTGGTGTGATATTTTGTTTTATTTTTTTAAATATATTTTATTGATTTTTTACAGAGAGGAAGGGAGAGAGACAGAGAGTTAGAAACATCGATGAGAGAGAAACATCGATCAGCCGCCTCCTGCACATCCCCCACTGGGGATGTGCCCGCAACCCAGGTACATGCCCCTGACCGGAATCGAACCCGGGACCCTTCAGTCCGCAGGCCGACGCTCTATCCACTGAGCCAAACCGGCTTCGGCTGGTGTGATATTTTAGAAAAGCGAGTTCTTTCATTTAATAAACAAACAATTTATTTGTTTATTAAATGGCTTATTTAATTTAGAAAAAAAGAAAGCTTACATTCCTATAGGCTATTATACTCTACTAGAGGCCCGGTGCACGGATTCGTGCACTGGTGGCGTCCCTCGGGCTGGCCTGTGCCCTCTCACAATCCAGGACCCTCTGGGAGATATCAGACTGCTGATTTCAGCCCAATCCCCGCAGGCCAGGCTGAGGGACCCTACCGGTGCACAGATCTGTGCACCGGGCCTCTAGTATGCATATGATCTTTAGTTAATCTCTTCTCGCCCTCCCCCCTTCCCTCTGAGATTCATCAGACTGTTTCATGTTTTCATTCCTGTGCATTGAGCATCTGCCCCCTGGTGGTCAGTGCATGACATAGCTACCGGTCAAACAGTCACTTAGGCTTTTATATATATAGATTAAGAGGTAGGAACACTTGAATACTTACCAGGAACAGTCAGGTAAAAGAAAAGTATGTGAAGACAAATATTTACCTCTAATATGTGAGAGAGTAATACTTCTGTGCACTACTTATTAAAAACCTTCTAGACCTAAATTTACTTTTTGAATTAACATGTGAAATTATTTTAGCCCTAGACACTCTGGGGATTGAGACTATAAAAATAGGAACTGTCCTTAAAAGGGTTATATAGAAAATGAAATATAAATTGAAGATTTCTACAGTCACTAAAATAAAGTTTATAAACTTTTTTTTAAAGAACAAAGTAGTTCCTGGGCTTTTATGATAAAAATAAACCTAAAATTTACATGTTGGGAGAAATAGTGAAGAAAAATATACTAAATGATTTCTTTGAATGGGTTGTAGATATTTATTATATTCTTTTAATACTTTCAATTTTCTTATTTTTCTGCATTTTACAAGTTTACATTGGTAGTATATTCATTATCATTCATTTAAAACTGTTTTTAACTCCCCTTGTGATTTCTTCTTGACCCATAGATATTTAAAGGATAAGTGTTAATTTCTAAGCAGTTGATAGTTTCCTGGTTATCTTATTATTAACATAGCTTGACTGTACTGTTATCAGAGAACCTATCCTATATTATTTTACTTTTTTGATATTTTTTGAGATTTGCCTTACAGCTCAGCATATGATCAAATTTGGTGAATGTTCTGGATGCACCTGAAAATAATGTGGATTCTGCAGTTATTGGGTGCAATGTAGGTCAATTTTGTTAATATTTTATATCCTCACTTATTTTTAAAAATATTTATTGAGAGAGTTATGATTAAATCTCACGCTATGATTGTGGAACTGTCTGTTTCTCCTAGTTCCTGACACTTTTGCTTTATGCATATGGAAGCTATCTTATTATATTCATTGAAATTTGGAATTGTTATCTCTTCCTGTTGAAATGACTATTTTACAATAATGGAATGTCCCTCTTTATTTCTAATACTGCCTTTTGTTTGAAAGTTGATTTTATACAGTATAGGTTAACAGTATAGGTTATACTGTTAATAGCATATAGTTGAGTTTCCTTTTTTATTCATTCAGACAAGTCTTTTAAGGGTAATGTTGGTTCATCTATACTAATTCAATCAATGTTATATTTGGGTTTAAATATAACATATTACTATATGCTTTCTTCTTGTCCTACCTGTTCTATGCTCCCCCCCCTCCCCTTTCATGCTTTATTTTGGATTGATCAAAATATTTTTTATTATTTTCTATCTCCCCCTATAGACTTGGAAATTATATGCTATTATAATTCTTTCAGTGGTTACCTTAAGGATTTAAACATCAATCAGTTTGGTATCAATTGATACTTTTACCCTCTTCTTGGACAATGAAAGAACTTTAAATTCTTTTCACCTATATGTATTTTAAACTCCAGAAGACATTAATATTGTTGTTTTATGTGGCCACTATTATTTAGATTTACCCATTATTGACCTTTTCATTGATTTTCATTCTTTTCGCCATTCCTCATTTTCTAGATGGGATAACCTTTCTTTTTGTCTGGAAAACACCCTTTATAATTTCCTTTAGTTGGTATTTTCTTGTGGCAAATTTCCTTTAATTTTGTCTACCTAAAAATGCCTTTATTTTTCCTTTACTTCTTGCAGAATATTTTTGCTGGGAGTAGAATTCTAGATTGGCAGTTTATTTCTTTCAAATATTCTTCATTGTCTTCTGGCTTCTTGAATTATTTCTGGTGAGAAGTCAACTGTCAGCTTAATTGCTGCCTCTTTAAAGGCAATCTATATCTTTTTCTCTTTGTTTTTAGTTTTCTAGATTTATATTGATGTGCCTAGGACTGTTTTTCTTTTTACCTATCCTTGTTTGTCTTCTATTTATTTATATTTGTAGGTTTTCTTGAATCTGTGGCTTGATGTCTTTCACAGTTTTGAAAGCAATTATCCATTCTCTCTTCAAATTTTCAATTTAAAAAATTTTCTCTCTTCTTTCTATACATTTGGTAGACCATATGCATATCCTCTATGTCTCTTATATTCTCTTTCTATCCTTTTGTCTCTGTGCTTTAGTTTATGCTGGGTATTTTATTTTGACATATCTTATAATCATAAATTCAGTCTTCACTAGTATACTAGTATAATCTATTCTTAGCCATATTCAGTTCTTAATTTTAGTTTTTATATATTTCAGTTCTTAAACTTCCTTCCATTTGCTAGCTTAATTTTTTAAAATTTAGAAATAATTTTATGCTTATTGAAAGGTTGCAACAATAGTATAAAGAACTCCACAGATTCACAAATTACTTTTCACTGCATTTGCTTTATCATTCTCTCTATATACATACACACACACTCTGTTTTCCCCTCTCCCTCACTCCACCTTCTTGCTCACTCACTTTAAAAAAAAATTACTTGAGCCTGGCCGATGTGGCTCCATGGTTGAGAGTTGACCTATGAACCAAGAGGTCATGATTCCCAGTCAAGGCACGTCAGGTTTCAGGCTCGATCCCCAGCAGAGGGAGTGCAGGAGGCAGCTGATCAATGATTTTCTCTCATCATTGATGTTTCTGTCCTTCCTCTGAAATCAACAACAACAAAAAAAATTAAAAAACTTTGTGCTTTAGCAGTTACAAATTAATGTGTTCTAGACTTTTGACTAACTACTGCTTTAGTAGATATCATATTATTAACTCCACACATGTCAAAGCTCTGTAGTATTAAAGCTAATTCCTTGGATTTACTAGGTAGTTAATGATATCAATAAGGATTTGGGAGTGTCTTATTCTAGTATTTATTTTTCTCTGTGGTTTTTCTTGTCTAATGTTTATAATTTAGAGTGTAAATTATGTAAATAGTGATTTATATTTTGTATGGAAAGAACCCTATTTGTAGAGAAGCAGTATGTTTTTTCAAACATACTCCAAAGCAAGAATTTCAAACACAAATAAATTGTATTTTAAAAAGAAAAGTGTATTTATGGGATGATATCATTAGTGTTTTTATCATAACAGTTTTTTCTGTAGTCATTAATGAGTAATAGGATGACTATTTTGTTCTTACATTAACTTTGAATCATGGCTTATTTTTAAGATTAATAAGGTCAGATTTCTCATAGGTATAATCATTTTCTTGTTTTGTTTGTGTTAGGAAACCAACTTAATATTTAGTTTAAGAAGCGTTTGTAAAAAATGGTAAATTTCTTGTTCTAATTTGTCTTTTAAATAGTTGATCTGAATTTCTGTGTAGGCCACTAGATAAATATTTAAATATTTTTATTTTTTATCAAGTAATAGCAAATTTTCTCAGGCAAAGTTTTCCCTCTAAGGACACGTGAATATCAACTTTGAACTTTATAACTTAATTCAGATTTATGATGTGAAAATTGTTTCTGATGCATGTAGGACTAGGTACTCCTGAGTTTTGTGCAACCACAACCAGGTAACTCTTGAATTATGAGTTATAAGAAAAATATATGTATTTCTGTGTTTACTAAAATTTAAATGTCTATATATATTTCTTAACTCATAACTTTATTATTTAAAATCATCCTATCTAATAAAAGAGAAACATGGTAATTAGCCGTACAGCCGCTACCGTTCCCATTGGCTAATCACTGAGATATGCAAATTAACTGCCAACCAAGATGGCGGCCGGCAGCCAGGCAGCTGACGTGAACAGGGAGGCTTGCTTGCTCCAGTGACGGAGGAAGCCAGGTTCCCCGCCTGCCTTGCCGGCCTCTCAGCTGCTCTCTAAGAA